>NC_041380.1:217703432-217746245 GCF_002162155.2 Triticum dicoccoides
ATCGCCAATCCCGCCGCCCGTCGCCCCAACTCACCAGCGTAGAAGACCACACACCCACACACGGATACGCACGGAGGAGGGGCGCCCCTATTCGCTCCCCTCCTCTCGGAGCGCCCGTGCCCGAGGAACCGCCACCTACCGGCATCGCCGACGCCGCCCTGAAGCTACCGCGCCGTCGTGTCGCCGCCCCATCGCCGGATCTCGCTTACCCGTCCTCCTCCTCACGCCGTTGCCTTAGTCCCTGCGCCCCATCGTGAGCTCCCTCCCTCTTCCCCTCTCTGTCGCACGTCGCCGCTCCCGACCGCCCCGACGAGCTCCTCCGCACGCGTCCGTCGCCGTGGCCTCCTCCGGCCTCTCCTCCCGCCCTCTACACCGGCAGCCCCGCGCGCCCCAAGCGTCGCTGTCCAGTGCTGCAACGCAGCAGCTGCTGGCGCTGCTACTGCCGCTGTCTGCTGCAGCTCCGCGCCGGCCGCGCTCACCATGGCCCTGGGGCGTCCCTCTTGTCCGCCCGGCTCCCCCTTCGCGCCCTCCTCGTGTGCTCATGCGCCCCGCCGCGGCCTCGCCCTCGCCGCGGCCATGCCTGAGTGCGCCCCACCGCATGCCCCAGCTCCCCGCGCCCTGCCTAGCTCGCCGTGGCCACCAGCCTCTCCCTGCTGCGGCGCCCTGCCGGGCTTGCCCGCCCGCACGGGCTGCGCCCCACGCCCGATCCTCTTAGGCCCCAGGGGCCACTGGACAACGGGCCCCACGCCTAGAACAAAAAAAAATATGTGTGTTAAAAAAATTAGTTAATTAATTAATTAATTAAAGAATTAATTAACTTAATTAATCATAATTTAATTAACCTAATTAACTACTTAACCTAATTAACTAATGTTAATTAACAGTATAGCCAATGACAGGTGGGCCTGCTGTCCAGTTTGACCAAGTCAAACTGTTGACTGGACTAGCCTAGTCATTGACAGGAGGGTCCCACTAGACCCCTTTGACCAGTCAACGGTCCCAGTTGACTGTTGACTTGGAAGTCAACTGGACCCCACCTGTCAGCCCCTTTGGTACATTGTTGTGTACAAGCTGTGGGTACACTTAGCAATTTCACCTTTAATTTTGAAATGATAAATAAATTCAGAAAATTTTAGAAATTGTTTAAAACTTTGAAAAATCATATAAAATAAACCGTAGCTCGGATGAAAAAACTTTGTACATGAAAGTTGCTCAGAACGACGAGACGAACCCGGATGCGTGGCCCATTCGTCCGCCACGCATCCCTAGCATAGCGAACACGCAATTTTTCCCCCTCCGGTTCATCTGTCCGGAAACGCGAAACACCGGGAATACTTTCCCGGATGTTTCCCCCTTCACCGGTACCCCCTCATACCGTGTTAGGGCACACCTAGCATCACGTTTTGTCATGTCATGCATCATTATGCATCTGTTTGCATTATATTTATTGTTTCTTCCCCCTCTTCTCTGGCTAGACGCCGAGACCGACGCCGCTGCTACCCAGTACGACTACGGTGTTGACGACCCCTCTCTCTTGCCAGAGCAACCAGGCAAGCCCCCCCCTTAATCACCAGATATCGCCTACTCTTCTCTATACTGCTTGCATTAGAATAGTGTAGCATGTTATTGCTTTCTGTTATTCCTATCCTGATGCATAGCCTGTCCTGGCTACTACTATTGTTACCATTACTTGCTATCCTACTGCTTAGTATAGGATGCTAGTGTTCCATCAGTGGCCCTACACTCTTGTCCGCCTGCCATGCTATACTACTGGGTCGTGATCACTTCGGGAGGTGATCACGGGCATATACGATATACTTTACACAGTTACATTACCTGTGATACTGTTCGGAGATGGGGGCTGAAGGGGCAGGTGGCTCCATCCCGGTAGAGGTGGGCCTGGGTTCCCGACGGCCCCCGACTGTTACTTTGAGGCGGAGCGACAGGGCAGGTTTAGACCACCTAGGAGAGAGGTGGGCCTAGCCCTGGTCGGTGTCCGCAGATACTTAACACGTTTAACGAGATCTTGGTATTTGATCTGAGTCTGGCCACTGGCTTATACACACTAACAATCTACGCGGGGACAGTTATGGGCACTCGACGTCGTGGTATCAGCCGAAGCACTTTGTAACGCCAGCGACTGAGCGGCGCGCGCCGGGTTGGACCGCGTAACGTGACTTCCTTTGTAATGGAGGTTGCTAGGTCTGCTCTCCGGCCGCGTACGCAATGTGCAGGTGTGCTATGAGCGATGGGCCTAGACCCCTGTGCGCTTAGGTTTAGACCGGCGTGCTGGCCTCTCTGGTGTGCCTAGGTGGGGCTGCGACGTGTTGATCTTCCGAGGCCGGGCATGACCCAGGAAAGTGTGTCCGGCCAAATGGGATCGAGCGTGTTGGGTTATGTGGTGCACCCCTGCAGGGAAGTTAATCTATTCGAATAGCCGTGATCTTCGGTAACAGGACGACTTGGAGTTGTACCTTGACCTTATGACAACTAGAACCGGATACTTAATAAAACACACCTTCCAAGTGCCAGATACAACCGGTGGTCGCTCTCTCACAGGACGACGAGGGGAGGATCATCGGTTAGGGTTATGCTATGCGATGCTACTAGGAGGACTTCAGTCTACTCTCTTCTACATGCTGCAAGACGGAGGCTGCCAGAAGCGTAGTCTTCGACAGGATTAGCTATCCCCCCTCTTACTCTGGCTTTCTGCAGTTCAGTCCACCGATATGGCTCTTTACCAGTTTACCCATGCATATGTAGTGTAGCTCCTTGCTTGCGAGTACTTTGGATGAGTACTCACGGTTGCTTTCTCCCTCTTTTCCCCCTATCCCTCCTACCTGGTTGTCGCAACCAGATGTTGGAGCCCAGGATCCAGACGCCACCGTCGACGACGAGTCCTACTACACCGGAGGTGCCTACTACTACGTGCTGCCCGCTGACGACGACCAGGAGTAGTTTAGGAGGATCCCAGGCAGGAGGCCTGCGCCTCTTTCGATCTGTATCCCAGTTTGTGCTAGCCTTCTTAAGGCAAACTTGTTTAACTTATGTCTGTACTCAGATATTGTCGCTTCCGCTGACTCGTCTATGATCGAGCTCTTGTATTCGAGCCCTTGAGACCCCTGGCTTGTAATATGATGCTTGTATGACTTATTTTTATTTGTAGAGTTGTGTTGTGATATCTTCCCGTGGGTCCCTGATCTTGATCGTACACGTTTGCATGTATGATTAGTGTACGGTCAAATCGGGGGCGTCACAACGATGGTGATGATTTCCCCCTCCGGGAGGGAAGTATCCCCGGCAGAACAGCTCTGCCGGAGCTCTAGATTGGATCCGCCAAGGTTCCTCCTCGTGGCGGCGGAGTCTCGTCCCGAAAAGTTCCTTCTTATTTTTTTCTCATCGAAAGACTTCATATAGGAGAACATGGATGTCGGAGAGCCACCAGGGGGCCCACGAGGTAAGGGCGCGCCCTAGGGGGGCGCGCCCCCCACCCTCGTGAGCAGGCTGTGGGCCCCCTGGCCTTCATCTTTGGCGAGGATTTTTCTTTATTTATTTTAAGACGTTCCTTGGAGTTTCAGGACTTTTGGAGTTGCGCAGAATAGGTCTCTAATATTTGCTCCTTTTTCAGCCCAGAATTTCAGCTGCCGGCACTCTCCCTCTTTATGTAAACCTTGTAAAATAAGAGATAATAGCCATAAGTATTGTGACATAAAGTATAATAATAGCCCATAATGCAATAAATATCGATATAAAAGAATGATGCAAAATGGACGTATCAACTCCCCCAAGCTTAGACCTCGCTTGTCCTCAAGCGAAAAGCCGATAACAATAAATATGTCCTCATGTTTAGAGGTAGAGGCGTTGATAAAAATAAAATACGGACATGAAGGCATCATGATTATTCTCATAACAGCAACATATATAGATTTTGTCATATGATTACTTATGTTCAAGTGATGATCTATTCACAATGCAAAAGTATAAATCATAAACCTTATTGGGCTCCGACAAACCATAATCTCAGTCATTGAAGCAATTGCAATTTATCATAACATCAGAAAGAGTCTATGTCAGAGGTAAAAAGCAAGTCCACATACTCAACTATCATTTAGTCCTCCATAATTGCTAACACTCACGCAATACATGTGGTTGCGGAGTTTTAATCGGACACAGAGAAAGATAGGGGCTTATAGTTTTGCCCCACAACCTTTTACCTCAAGGGTAATGTCAACAATAATGGTTCATGCTCCCCTACATCCAATTAGATATATATATATATATATATATATATATATATCATGTTCTTTCCAACATGCTGAGCTTGCCAAAGGATAAAATGAAAAAGAAAAGGTGAAGATCACCATGACTCTTGCATAAGGTAGAAGACAATGATAAAGGATAGGCCCTTCGCAGAGGGAAGCAGAGGTTGCCATGCGCTTTTATGGTTGGATGCATAAAATCTCAATGTGAAAGAATGTCACTTTATATTGCCCCTTGTGATATGAATCTTTATTATGCAGTCCATCGCTTTTATTACTTCCACATCACAAGATCGTATAAAGCTTATTTCTCCCACACCAATCAATCATACATATTTAGAGCAATTTTTATTGCTTTGCACCGATGACAACTTACTTGAAGGATCTTACTCAATCCATAGGTAGATATGGTGGACTCTCATGGCAAAACTGGTTTAGGGATTTTGGAAGCACAAGTAGTATTTCTACTTGGTGCTGAGAATTTGGCTAGCATGAGGGGGAAAGGCAAGCTCAACAAGTTAGAGGAACCATGACAACATACTTTATCTCAGATATAAGAAAGACATAACTCATTAAGTTGTCTTCCTTGTCCAACATCAAGTCTTTAGCATGTCATATTTTAATGAGTGCTCCCAATCATAAAAGATGTCAATGATAATATATCTATATGTGAAAGCCTCTCTTCCTTATTACTTCCTATTAATTGCAACAATTACCAAAGCTATATCTTCCAACTCCCAACAACATTTAATCATCATACTCTTTCTATGTGAAGTCATTACTCTCAATAAGATCAATATGAACTTTTTGTTTCTTTTTATTCTTTTCTTCTTTCTATTATTCACCCAAGATCATGGCAAAATAATCAAGCCCTTGACTCAACACTAATCTTTATTATATATAACTCACGGACTCAATTACATACAGAGATCATAAAGTAAAACTCAAAACTAGATCATGCCATAAACTTTTATTCTACTAGATCAAGATACTACTAATAGGATCGAACTAAGAAAAACGGTAAAGATATGAGTTGTGATGGTGATGCGATACCGGGGCACCTCCCCCAAGCTTGGCAGTTGCCAAGGGGAGTGCCCATACCCAGATACTCAATTCTTATTTGTCGATAGGATAAATTGTAACGAGCAACAAGTAACAAAAGTAAATAAAGTGCAGCAAGGTAGCCCAATCCTTTTTGTAGCAAAGGACAAGCCGGAACAAATTCTTATAATAGGAAAAGCGCTCCCGAGGACACATGGGAATATCGTCAAGCTAGTTTTCATCACGTTCATATGATTCGCGTTCGGTACTTTGATAATTTGATATGTGGGTGGACCCGTGCTTGGGTGCTGTTCTTACTTGAACGAGCATCCCACTTATGATTAACCTCTATTGCAAGCATCCGCAACTACAACAAAAGTATTAAGGTAAACCTAACCATAGCATGAAACATGTGGATCCAAATCAGCCCCTTATGAAGCAACACATAAACTAGGGTTTAAGCTTCTGTCACTCTAGCAACCCATCATCTACTTATTACTTCCCAATGCCTTCCTCTAGGCCCAAATAATGGTGAAGTGTTATGTAGTCGACGTTCACATAACACCACTAGAGGCTAGACAACATACATCTTATCAAAATATCGAACGAATACCAAATTCACATGACTACTAATAGCAAGACTACTCCCATGTCCTCAGGAACAAATGTAACTACTCACAAAGCATATTCATGTTCATAATCAGAGGGGTAATAATATGCATATAGGATCTGAACATATGATCTTCCACCAAATAAACCAACTAGCATCAACTACAAGGAGTAATCAACACTACTAGCAACCTACTAGCACCAATCCCGGACTTTGAGACAAGAATTGGATACAAGAGATGAACTAGGGTTTGGAGATGAGATGGTGCTGGTGAAGATGTTGATGGAGATTGCCCTCTCCTGATGAGAGGAGCGTTGGTGATGACGATTGTGATAATTTCCCCCTCCCGGAGGGAAGTATCCCCGGCAAAACAGCTCTGCCGGAGCTCTAGATTGGTTCCGCCAAGGTTCCGCCTCGTGGTGGCGGAGTCTCGTCCCGAAAAGTTCCTCTGATTTTTTTTCTCATCGAAAGACTTCATATAGCAGAATATGGATGTCGGAGACCCACCAGGGGGCCCATGAGGCAGGGGGCGCGCCCTACGAGGGGGGGCGCGCCCCCCACCCTCGTGAGCAGGGTGTGGGCCCCCTGGCCTTCATCTTTGGCGAGGATTTTTCTTTATTTATTTTAAGATGTTCCATGGAGTTTCAGGACTTTTGGAGTTGCGCAGAATAGGTCTCTAATATTTGCTCCTTTTCCAGCCCAGAATTCCAGCTGCCGGCATTCTCCCTCCTTATGTAAACCTTGTAAAATAAGAGAGAATAGCCATAAGTATTGTGACATAAAGTGAAATAACAGTCCATAATGCAATAAATATCGATATAAAAGCATGATGCAAAATGGGCGTATCAACTCCCCCAAGCCTAGACCTCGCTTGTCCTCAAGCGAAAAGCCGATAACAATAAATATGTCCTCATGTTTAGAGGTAGTGGCGTCGATAAAAATAAAATACAGACATGAAGGCATCATGATTATTCTCATAACAGAAACATATATATATTTTGTCATATGATTACTTATGTTCAAGTGATGATCTATTCACAATGCAAAAGTATAAATCATAAACCTTATTGGGCTCCAACAAACTATAATCTCAGTCATTGAAGCAATTGCAATTTATCATAACATCGGAAAGAGTCTATGTCAGAGCTAAAAAGCAAGTCCACATACTCAACTATCATCTTGTCCTTCATAATTGCTAACACTCACGCAATACTTGTGGTTACGGAGTTTTAATCGGACACAGAGGAAGATAGGGGCTTATATATATATCATGTTCTTTCCAACATGCTGAGCTTGCCAAAGGATAAAATGAAAAGGGAAAGGTGAAGGTCACCGTGACTCTTGCATAAGGTAGAAGATAATAATAAAGGATAGGCCCTTCGCAGAGGGAAGCAGAGGTTGCCATGCACTTTTATGGTTGGATGCATAAAATCTCAATGTTATATTGCCCCTTGTGATATGAACCTTTATTATGCAGTCCGTCGCTTTTATTACTTCCACATCACAAGATCGTATAAAGCTTATTTCTCCCACACCAATCAATCATACATATTTAGAGCAATTTTTATTGCTTTGCACCGATGACAACTTACTTGAAGGATCTTACTCAATCCATAGGTAGATATGGTGGACTTTCATGGCAAAACTGGTTTAAGCGTATTTGGAAGCACAAGTAGTTTTTCTACTTGGTGTTGAGAATTTGGCTAGCATGAGGGGGAAAGGCAAGCTCAACAAGTTAGATGATCCATGACAACATACTTTATCTCAGATATAATAAAGACATAACTCATTACGTTGTCTTCCTTGTCCAACATCAACCCTTTAGCATGTCATATTTTAATGAGTGCTCCCAATCATAAAATATGTCAATGATAATATATCTATATGTGAAAACCTCTCTTTCCTTATTACTTCCTATTAATTGCAACGATGACCAAAGCTATGTCTGCCAACTCCCAACAACTTTTAATCATCATACTCTTTCTATGTGAAGTCATTACTCTCAATAAGATCAATGTGAACTCTTTGTTTCTTTTTATTCTTTTTCTCTTTTCTTTTATTCACCAAGATCATGGAAAAATAATCAAGCCCTTGACTCAACACTAATTTTTATTATATATAGGTCACGGACTCGATTACAAAGAGAGATCATAAAGAAAAACTCAAAACTAGATCATGCCATAAACTTTATTCTACTAGATCAAGATACTACTATTAGGATCGAACTAAGAAAAATGGTAAAGATAGGAGTTGTGATTGTGATACGATACTGGGGCACCTCCCCCAAGCTTGGCAGTTGCCAAGGGGAGTACCCATACCCATGTGATTATGTCTCCTTTGTCGGCGAAGAAGGTGGTGGTGATGTTGGCTTAGTTGATGGCTTAGGCTTCTCCCTTAATTTGCGCTTGAGGACGGCATTTTGATTCCTCAAATCATCAATCTCCCACTCCAGGGTTAATATCTTTTTGCATAGGTCCTGCTTATTTTCCTACAAGAGAAGAAAAGGGATAAACTCAAACTTGGATTTCTTTACCCTATCAGGGAGACTTGACTTTTTGAACTCCACGTGCATGTCCCCAGGTTGAGGTAATGGTGCTTCATCTTCATCTGAGCTCGTCTCCTCCTTCCCCTTGGGTTCATGGTCCTCTTCTTCCTCCGTGGTCCATCCATCATGTTCTACATCTCCATAGACCTTGGGATTTGCTAAGTAATCATCCACATAGCTTTCTCCTTCCGAATCTTGGGAAGACATGTTGATTTAATATGCAACGGGACAGCTCGAAATGAAAACAGAGGATATTTGTGTGATACGGGAGTCAAAACCTTCGGGAGAATATATAATGAATTTTTACCGACCAAAATACGTAACGTTCAAGAAAACGGAGTCCGGAAGGCACACGAGGTGCTCACGAGGTAGGGGGTGCGCCCAGGGGGTAGGGCGCGCCCACCACCCTCGTGGGGCCCTCGTGTCCTTCCTGGACTGCTACTTATTTTTCTATTTTTCTAAATATTCCAAAACGGAGAAATATTGCCTTAAAAATTGTTTTGGAGTCGATTTACTTACCATACCACATACATATTCCTTTTCGGAGTATGAAACGTTCCGGAAAGTGTCCCTTATGTATTCCTCCGGGGTTACGGTTTCAACATTTAGGGGATTACCTGAGATATAATGTTTAATTCTTTGACCGTTTACCACCTTCGGATTTGTGCCCTGGAAGTTGTTGATTTTTATGGCACCGGAACGATAGACCTCCTCGATAACGTTGGGGCCTTCCCATTTAGAGAGAAGTTTTCCTGCAAAAAATCTTAAACGAGAGTTGTATAGAAATACATAATCACCTACATTAAACTCACGCTTTTGTATCCTTTTGTCATGCCATCTTTTAACTTTTTCTTTAAACAACTTGGCATTTTCATAAGCCTGGGTTCTCCATTCATCAAGTGAGCTAATATCAAATAACCTCTTCTCACCGGCAAGTTTGAAATCATAGTTAAGCTCTTTAATATCCCAATATGCCTTATGTTCTAGTTCGAGAGGTAAGTGACATGCTTTTCCATAAACCATTTTATACGGAGACATACCCATAGGATTTTTTTATGCAGTTCTATATGCCCATAATGCATCATCAAGTTTCTTAGACCAATTATTTCTAGATCTATTAACAGTCTTTTGCAAAATTAATTTGAGCTCTCTATTGCTCAACTCTACTTGACCATTAGACTGTGGGTGATAAGGAGATGCAATTCTATGATTAACATCATATTTAGCAAGCATTTTATGGAAGGCACCATGAATAAAGTGTGAACCACCATCAGTCATTAAATATCTAGGGACTCCAAACCACGGAAAAATAACTTCTTTAAGCATCTTAATAGAAGTGTTATGATCAGCACTACTAGTTGGAATAGCTTCTACCCATTTAGTAACGTAATCAACAGCAACTACAATATGTGTGTATCCATTAGAGGCAGGAAAAGGTCCCATATAATCAAAGCCCCAAACATCAAATGGTTCAGTAACAAGTTAATAATTCATAGGCATTTCTTGATGTCTACCAATATTACCAATTCTTTGACATTCATCACAAGACAAGACAAACTTATGGGCATCCTTGAAGAGAGTAGGCCAATAAAAACCAGATTGCAGTACCTTATGTGCAGTTCTATATCCAGTGTGGTGTCCTCCATAAGACTCGGAATGACACTTGCGTAGGATCTGTTCCTGTTCATGCTCAGGTACACAACGTCTAATAACACCATCTACTCCTTTATAAAGATGTGGGTCATACCAAAAGTAATGTCTCAAATCATAGAAGAACTTTTTCTTTTGCTGGTATGTGAAGCTAGGTGGTATAAACTTAGCAACAATATAATTAGCATAATCAGCATACCATGGAGTACTACGAGAAGTACTTATAACATTTAATTCTTCATCAGGAAAGTTATCATTAATAGGCAGTGGGTCATCAAGAACATTCTCTAACCTAGACAAGTAGTCTGCAATGGGGTTCTCAGCTCCCTTTCTATCAACAATATGCAAATCAAATTCTTGTAGCAAGAGAACCCATCTAATAAGTCTAGGTTTAGCATCATTCTTTTCCATAAGGTATTTAATAGCAGCATGATTAGTGTGAATAGTTACTTTAGAATCAACAATATAAGGTCTGAACTTATCACAAGCAAATGCAACTGCTAAAAGCTCTTTTTCAGTAGTAGCATAATTTCTTTGAGCATTGTCTAGAGTCTTACTAGAATAATGAATAACATTTAATTTCTTATCAACTCTTTGCCCTAGAACAACACCTACAGCATAATCACTAGCATCACACATAATTTTGAAGGGTAAATTCCAATCAGGTGGCTGAACAACAGGTGCAGAGACTAATGCTTTCTTAAGTATTTCAAATGCTTCTACACAATCATCATCAAAGACAAATGGTATATCTTTTTGCAATAAATTAGTCAGAGGCCGAGAAATTTTTGAGAAGTCAATGAACCTCCTATAAAATCCAGCGTGACCAAGGAAACTTCCTATACCTTTGATGTCCTTGGGACATGGCATCTTTTCAATAGCATCAACCTTGGCTTTATCAACTTCAATACCTCGTTCAGAAACTTTGTGCCCCAAGACAATACCTTCATTAACCATAAAGTGGCACTTTTCCCAATTCAAGACAAGATTAGTTTCTTCACATCACTGCAAAACTCGATCAAGATTGCTCAAGCAATCATCAAAAGAGGAACCATAGACGGAAAAATCGTCCATGAAAACCTCACAAATCTTTTCACAGAAGTCAGAGAATATAGCCATCATGCATCTTTGAAAGGTAGCAGGTGCATTACATAAACCAAAAGGCATACGTCTATAAGCAAAAGTACCAAAAGGGCAGGTAAAAGTAGTCTTTGATTGATCTCTAGCCGACACAGGTATTTGAGAGAAACCAGAATAACCATCTAGAAAGCAATAGTGTGTATGTTTGCATAATCTTTCTAGCATTTGATCAATAAAAGGTAAGGGGTAATGATCTTTCTTAGTAGCTTTATTTAATTTGTGGAAATCAATTACCATCCTATAACCTGTGATAATTCTTTGTGGAATCAATTCATCTTTATCATTAGGAACAACAGTAATACCTTCCTTCTTAGGGACAGAATGGACAGGACTTACCCACTCACTATCAGCAGCGGGATAGATTATACCTGACTCCAGAAGCTTTAGTATTTCTTTTCTTACCACTTCTTTCATTTTAGGATTCATACGTCGTTCAGGATCATGAACTGGTTTGGCATTTGCTTCCAAATTTATTTTATGTTGACATAGAGTGGGACTAATGCCCTTAAGATCATCAAGAGTATATCCAATAGCAGCACGATGCTTCTTTAGAGTTCTCAATAATATTTCTTCTTCATGCTCTGAAAGGTTAGTACTAATAATAATAGGATATATCTTCTTTTCATCAAGATAAGCATATTTAAGATTATCAGGAAGAGGTTTAAGTTCAAACACGGGATCACCCTTGGGTGGAGGAGGATCCCCTAAAATTTCAATAGGCAAATTGTGGTGCAGAATAGGTTCCTGTTTAAAGAATACTTCATCTATTTCCCTTCTTTCATTCATGAACATATCATTTTCATGGTCTAGCAAATAGTGTTCTAAAGGATCACTAGGAGGTACAGCAATAGAAGCAAGACCAATATTTTCATCCTTACTAGGTAATTCTTCCTCACGATGTTGTTTACTAAATTTAGAGAAATTAAACTCATGAACCATATCATCCAAGCAAACAGTAACAACATTCTTTGTGCAATCTATGGTAGCATTGACAGTATTTAAGAAGGGTCTACCAAATATAATGGGACAAAAACTATCTTGTGGGGAACCAAAAACAAGAAAATCAGCAGGATATTTAGTTTTCCCACACAAGACTTCAACATCTCTAACAATTCCAATTGGTGAAATAGTATCTCTATTGGCAAGTTTAATTGTGACATCAATATCTTGTAACTCAGCAGGTGCAATTTCATTCTTAATTTCTTCATATAAATCAATAGCTATTACACTAGCACTAGCACCCATATCACATAAGCCATGATAACAATGATCTCCTATTTTAACAGAAATAACAGGCACGCCTACCACAGGTTTATGTTTATCTTTATCACAAGGTTTAGCAATTCTAGCAGTTTCACCTTCGAACTGAATAACATGCCCATCAATATTATCAGACAAGAGATCTTTAACAATAGCAATATTAGGTTCTACTTTAACTTGCTCAGGAGGTGTATAAGTTCTAATATTGCTTTTACGAACAACAGTTGAAGCTTTAGCATGATCCTTTACTCTAACAGGGAAAGGTGGTTTCTCAACATAAGAAGTATGAACAATAGGATCATTATAAGTGACAGTCTTTTCTTCAACTTTAATAGGTGCAGCTACTTTTACATCTAGGGGAGGATGGTATTTAAACCACTTCTCCTTAGGGAGATCAACATAAGTAGAAAAAATTCACAGAAAGAAGCTACTATCTCAGAATCAAGTCCATATTTAGTGCTAAACTTACGGAAAATATCGGTATCCATAAAAGATCTAACACAATCAAACTTAGATGTCATACCAGACTCTTTACCTCCATCGAGGTCCGAATCTTCAGAGTTGCGTTTAATTCTATCCAACAAATTCCATTTGAATTCAATGGTCTTCATCATAAAAGAGCCAGCACGAGAAGTATCGAGCATGGTGCGACTGTTTTCAAAAAGCCGAGCATAAAAACTTTGCATAATTATTTCTCTTGGGAGCTCATGATTGGGGCATGAATATAACATTGATTTAAGCCTCCCCCAAGCTTGAGAGATGCTTTCTCCTTCGCGAGGCCAGAAATTATATATATAATTGCGATCACGATGAACAAGATGCATAGGGTAATACTTTTGATGAAATTCCATCTTCAATCTTTTATAGTCCCATGATCTCATATCATCACATAGCCTATACCATATCAATGCGTCTCCCTTCAAAGATAAAGGGAAGACCTTCTTCTTAGCAACATCGTCGGGTATACCTGCAAGCTTAAATAATCCACAAACTTCATCCACATATATTAGGTGTTCATCAGGATGCTTTGTTCCATCTCCTGTAAAAGGATTAGCTAGCAGTTTTTCTATCATACCCGAAGGATACTCATAAGGAATTTCATTTTCAATAGGTTCATTAGGTTGAGGAGCAACTCTTTGCTCTACTGGATGGGGTGAAGATAACCCGAACAAGCCCCTCAGAGAATTACTTTCCATAGTAACAAGTGACAGTAAATTTCAGCACACTATATAAATTTTTCCTTACCAAATTCCACCTACCAAAGGCTCTACACTCCCCGGCAACGGCGCCAGAAAAGAGTCTTGATGACCCACAAGTATAGGGGATCTATCTAGTCCTTTCGATAAGTAAGAGTGTCGAACCCAACAAGGAGCAGAAGGAAATGATAAGCGGTTTTCAGCAAGGTATTCTCTGCAAGTACTGAAATAAGTGGTAACAGATAGTTTTGTGATAAGATAAATTGTAATGAGCAACAAGCAATAAAAGTAAATAAAGTGCAGCAAGGTGGCCCAATCCTTTTTGTAGCAAAGGACAAGCCGGAACAAACTCTTATAATAGGAAAAGCGCTCCCAAGGATACATGGGAATATCGTCAAGCTAGCTTTCATCACGTTCATATGATTCGCATTCGGTACTTTGATAATTTGATATGTGGGTGGACCGGTGCTTGGGTGCTGTTCTAACTTGAACAAGCATCCCACTTATGATTAACCTTTATTGCAAGCATCCGCAACTACAACAAAAGTATTAAGGTAAACCTAACCATAGCATGAAACATATGGATCCAAATCAGCCCCTTACGAAGCAATGCACAAACTAGGGTTTAAGCTTCTGTCACTCTAGCAACCATAATCTACTTATTACTTCTCAATGCCTTCCTCTAGGCCCAAATAATCGTGAAGTGTTATGTAGTCGACGTTCACATAACACCACTAGAGGGTGGACAACATACATCTTATCAAAATATCAAACGAATACCAAATTCACATGGCTACTAATAGCAAGACTTCTCCCTTGTCCTCAGGAACAAACGTAATTACTCACAAATCATATTCATGTTCATAATCAGAGGGGTAATAATATGCATATAGGATCTGAACATATAATCTTCCACCAAATAAACCAACTAGCATCAACTACAAGGAGTAATCAACACTACTAGCAACCTACTAGCACCAATCCCGGACTTTGAGACAAGAATTGGATACAAGAGATGAACTAGGGTTTGGAGATGAGATGGTGCTGGTGAAGATGTTGATGGAGATTGCCCTCTCCCGATGAGAGGAGCGTTGGTGATGACGGTGGTGATGATTTCCCCCTTCGGAAGGGAAGTATCCCCGGCAGAACAGCTCTGCCGGAGCTCTAGATTGGATCCGCCAAGGTTTCGCCTCGTGGCGGCGGAGTCTCGTCCTGAAAAGTTCCTTCTTATTTTTTTCTCATCGAAAGACTTCATATAGGAGAAGATGGACGTCGGAGAGCCACCAGGGGGCCCACGAGGTAGGGGGCGTGCCCTAGGGAGGCGCCCCCCACCCTCGTGAGCAGGGTGTGGGCCCCCTGGCCTTCATCTTTGGCGAGGATTTTTCTTTATTTATTTTAAGACGTTCCGTGGAGTTTCAGGTCTTTTGGAGTTGCGCAGAATAGGTCTCTAATATTTGCTCCTTTTCCAGCCCAGAATTCCAACTGCCGGCATTCTCCCTCTTTATGTAAACCTTGTAAAATAAGAGAGAATAGCCATAAGTATTGTGACATAAAGTGAAATAACAGCCCATAATGCAATAAATATCGATATAAAAGCATGATGCAAAATGGACGTATCAGTGCACTCTCATAAGTCGCCCGACTCAATTACAAAGAAGCAAAAGCTCACTACAGGGCGTGGAACCGTATTGGAGGGATGGCTTAATGGGCCTTGCAAAATTCATAGTACAGCGGATACCATACCAACACATAGCCTTAGAGCATGTTGGGTACTCCATCATGTGGCCAAGAGCGGTGAGGATCTCCTCATCCAAAACACCCCAGAATACCCTCCCACGGATAACAATACAATATTAACAGTCTTCGAGACCTTCGCCTCAAATAATAGGCGTAAGCAAGCACTCCACAGCCTTGCCGAAGTCTTCCATGTAGCAGCAATAAATCCATGGAGCGACACGGCCATTACTTTCAATGCGAGTGACGAACCTAAATTCCAAACAGCCCGAGCACTGGCCGCTTTGGTCCTCAGTCCAATTGTGGATGGCTTTCGGCTCACTAAAGTGCTCATGGACGGCGGCAGCGGATTAAACCTCATTTATGAGGAGACTCTTCAAAAAATGGAAATAGACAGCAACCTATTGAGCAAAGCACCATGACCTTCTGAGGAATCATCCCTAGTCGGGAGGCACGTTGCGCTGGGAAAATCACACTAGATGTGGTATTCGGCACTCAGGAGAATTACAGGTCTGAAGAAATCACATTCCAAGTGGCCCCGTTCAGTAGCGGATACCACGCCCTTCTAGGGCGGGAGGCATTCGGATTTTTCAAGCCATACCCCATTACGGGTACATGAAGCTCAAAATGCCCGAACCCAATGGAATCATCACTCTAGCTAGTGATCTGGACATGACACTCCGCGCCGAGAACAAAACAGCCGCACTGGCCCTCGAGGCATTATCCGAAGCCCTTGTGGCGGAGTTAACCGTGCTGCGCTCCACAGTGGACAGGGACGATGTGATACTAGACAAAAGATCCAAGTCCACCTCCTTTAAACCAGCGGATGAAATAGTCAAATTCCAAGTCCATCCAACGGACCCCACAAAAACATCATCCATTGGGGCACAGTTAAACCCCGTCGTGGACGCCGCACTACGGGAGTTCTTGCGAGAGAATTGGGACATATTCACCTGGCATCCTTCAGACATGCCAGGAATCCCATGCAGGATGGCCGAGCATAGCCTTAACATTATAAAAGGATTCAGGTCGGTCAAGCAGACTCTTCGGCGTTTCTCCAAACCTAAGCGATGAGCCATGGGAGAGGAGCTAGCCAAATTACTGGAGGCCAGATTCATTAGAGAAATAAAGCATCCGGACTGGCTAGCAAACCTGGTGATGGTGCCAAAGAAGGACAAATCCTGGCGCCTATGTGTTGACTTCAAGGACCTTAATAAGGCTTGCCCAAAGGATCCCTTCCCCCTCCCTCGCATCGATCAAATTATCGACGCTACCGCAGGACACGACTCATTGTGCTTCCTTGACGCATACTCCGGTTACCACCAAATTAAGATGGCGGAGTCCGACCAAGCCGCAATGGCATTTATCACTCCATACGACCCCTTCTGTTTTACCACAATGCTCTTCGGGCTCAAAAATGCCGGCGCAACGTATCAGCGCGTGATTCAAACATGTCTGGAAAAGCAGATCGGCAAAACAGTGGAGGCATACATCGACGATGTGGTCGTTAAAACCAGACATGTCGACTCCTTAATACACAACTTGAGGCTCACGTTCGACAATCTCCGAACATATGACATTAAGCTCAATCCGGAAAAATGCGTTTTCGGCGTACGCGCCGGAAAGCTCCTGGGCTTTATCATCTCCAGCAAAGGAATTGAAGCAAATCCGGCCAAAATCCAAGCTCTGTCGCAGTTGGCTATCCCAACTGACCTCAAGCAAATCCAGAAGTTAACTGGATGTGTGGTGGCTTTAAGCCACTTTATCTCCCGACTAGGAGAAAAGGCACTCCCCCTTTATCGCCCTTCTTTGGCGCACCGAACACTTCGAGTGGACGAACGCAGCCACGACCAGACTGGAAGAAATAAAAGCCATCCTCGCCACCAACCCAATCTTGGTCGCGCCAAATGTTGGCGAACCAATGCAATTATATATAGCGGCAACTCACCAAGTTGTAAGCGCAGTGCTCATCGTTGAATGAGAGATGGACGGACATAAATTCCCACTTCAAAAGCCGGTATATTATGTATCCACCGTCCTCACTCCATGCAAATCACGGTACCCACATTATCAAAAGATAGCATACACGATATTCATGGCATCCCAGAAATTATGACACTACTTTCAAGACTGTTCAATTACGGTGGCCTTCGAAGTACCACTCAACGACATAATAAACAACCGTGATGCCACTGGTCGGATTGCCAAATGGGCTATCGAGCTCCTCCCGTTCGACATAACATTGAAACCACGGCGAGCCATTAAGTCGCAAGTACTGGCCGATTTCATAGCCAAATGGACAGAAGCCAAACTCCCTAAAGAGTACGGCGCATACTCCAATTGGATCATGTACTTCGACGGCTCTAAAATGCTAGCCGGTCTAGGGGCTGGCGTCATCCTAACGTCCCCCACCGGAGATACAGTGCAATACGTACTCCAAATACTATATACAGACTCCAATAACGCAGCCGAATACGAGGCCCTATTACACGGTCTCCAGATGGCAGTTTCCATGGGCATTCAACACCTGGAGGTGCGTGGGGACTCGAACCTCTCAATATCCTAAATAAATGGAGACTTCGATCCCAAGGATCCGAAAATGGCAGCATATCACAATGCCATCCTCAAAATGTCAGCTCGGTTCGAGGGGCTTGAATTCCACCATGTGGCTCGGCAAAACAACTAGGCGGCGGACATCCTCGCCCGCATCAGTGCTAAACGCGACCCTGTCCCACCTAACATCTTCCTGGAAAAACTGTTTAAGCCATCCGTGGTATGGGAAGGGAACACCGGCAACAATAGTCCAGACCCGGCCACAACACCAGATACCGAACACTCTGACACGATCGGAGGCTCTGCCATCGAAATAACACCTTCAGCCCACGTAATAATGGTCGTCATCGCCCCGTGGATAGAACCATTCCTGGCCTACCTAACTAGGCAGGAACTACCCGAGGACCAAAATGTGGCTCGCTGCATAGTGCGGCGATCTAAAGCCTACAAGGTTCATGAGGGAGATCTTTATAAGAAAAGCACTACTGGAGTCCTTCAAAGGTGCATCTCCGAAGAGGAAGGGCAGAAGATTTTTGGCAGAAATCCATGCCGGACTCGGCGGCCATCACGCCGCAGCCCGGGCCCTTGTAAGCAAGGCCTTCCGTACAGGTTTCTATTGGCCGACGGCTCGGGCGGATGCGCAGCATCTGGTCCAACATTGCGTCGGTTGCCAGCTTTTTGCAAACCAAAGCCATATGCCGCATACCGCTCTCCAAACAATCCCCATTACTTGTCCCTTTGTTGTCTAGGGGCTTGATATGGTCGGACCCCTCAAAGGGGGAACCCATAAGAAAAAATACTTACTGGTCATGATCGATAAATTCACCAAATGGATAGAAGCCAAACCTGTCAAAATGGTTGAATCCGGACCGGTGATAGACTTCATATCCGAGGTTGTACACCATTATGGCGTCCCCCACAGCATCATCACGGATAATGGCATGAACTTTACAGCTGATGAGGTGAAACTTT
Source organism: Triticum dicoccoides (assembly GCF_002162155.2). NCBI lineage: Eukaryota > Viridiplantae > Streptophyta > Magnoliopsida > Poales > Poaceae > Triticum > Triticum dicoccoides. Next base: position 217,722,393 of record NC_041380.1, read on the forward strand.
GGTGCAGAAACATGGGCATCAAGCTCGATTATGCTTTTGTCTATCACCCGCAAACTAACGGTCAAGTCGAGCGAGCGAATGGTCTTATCATGAGCGGCATTAAACCCAGATTAGACGGTCCTTAAAGGAGTCAAACACGCACTAGGTAGACGAGCTCGACTCCATACTATGGGGGCTGTGGACCACACCAAATCGCACTACCGGATACACATCGTTCTTTATGGTGTACGGCGCAGAGGCGGTTCTGCCTTGCGACATAATTCATGACTCACCTCGAGTGCGCATGTACGCAGAAAAAGAGGCCAAGCTCGATCAGCAGGACAGTTTGGACGCCCTGGAGGAGGAGCGCGATGTGGAAAAGGCCCGTTCCGCATTCTATCAGCAACAGGCTCGAAGGTATCAAAGAAGAGAAGTACGGGCCAAAACCTATAATGTTGGCGAACTAGTTCTACGCCTGCCGGAGAAGAAAAAGAACAAGCTCAAGCCCAAATGGGAGGGTCCCTTCATTATTGACCAGGTTCTGACCGGTGGAGCATACCGTCTGCGGGATGCATCAGATAATCGACTCGAGCCAAACCCATGGAATGCAACCAAACTCCGAAGATTCTACGCCTAGCACCGGACTCTATGTTTGTCTCCTTACCTTCGTCAATTTTTTGCATATCTGTCTTTTCTCTCTTTCTCCCTCTTTACTCTCTTCAAGGCCCTTAAGGGCTATACTTGTGTCTTGGTTACACAATCTTGACGTGCTAACCGTGATCATTATACCTGGGGGCTTCTTATAGAGAAGCTTGATCTAATTATTTTTTCGGGCTTTATGCCTCGCACATGTGTTATTCTTCCGCATGTAGCTTTTTCGCCATTATATGCATCGATATGACTTAAGTTTTGGCCAAGCTGGGTTGCCTGGCTCTTGTATTTATGCCCTACGTTCCCGTTAGTTCGGCTAGGGCATAAGGGGAGCACCTCTGCGATTGTTACTGCCGGGTTAGCCGGATGTGTACCTCAGACTGGGTGAAGCCGAAAGCTAGCGTTCTTAAGGGAATATTCGGTCGGTGAATAAAAGATGACTTTTATCTAATTTGAAACATGCCCCCAAATGTTTATATCCTGCGCCTCTTGTCGCAGTTCGAACATGCACATTAGGGCATGCGTACCCATGGAAACAAACCCTTAATGGAACTATTCTCCCTGGAAGATGTTTCTTACTACCCATGTAATATAACATAACTAGTTGGGTACTTGTCTGTTCAAGCACTTATGACCCCTACGCCTGGTCTCCATGCATACCCCGGTTTTTACATAACCAAGTGGGTATTCAGATACACTCCGGACTATCGGGTCCAGAGGTCGAAGCGAAAAGGTCCGCCATGACAAATGATTTACAATCCGGCTAGGGACATTACATATGTCACTTGAATTACACACTCGCTAAGACTGGTTAAATTCTTCTTCTATACCATCCAACAGGCTGTCTAGCCTACAATCCTGTTGGGAATACTTTGTGGCTAACTCTACTTGATCATACACTAAACTGACGGGGTTCTCTTTCCCATCGGGCCCCACAGGTCTGACCTCGGCCATGTGGTTTGGGTCCGCTTTGGTATATCGTGTCTTCACCATAGCCCAGGCTTCCCTTGCACCTTGTCGGCAGGCTGATATCTTCCATAATCGGAAGCGCCGCCGCGCTCCCTTGAGCTTCTCTATAAGCTCCCCCATGCCTCCTGGCGGGGATGCGGACGGCCACAAGGCTTGGGCAATACCCTGCATCACCTGCCGACTTGCTCGTGCATTTGTGAGAGCTCTGGTAGAAGATCATCCGAAGACCCAAGCATCTCTTCCGCGGGACGACCCGTCAGCATACTTGCAGACATAACTCTGTTAGCCGGCTTCTTCGCCGAACTCCTTTAAAAGTTCGTTCAAGCACTTACTGAAAATGCCACGCCGAAGCCGTTTATTCTCCTTCAGGGAGTCCGCAAGCTGGGCTCGGACATCTTTCAGTTCCACGCCCAGCCGGATATTGGTGTCTTGGAGATCATGTTTCTCCTGCCTAACTCGCGTCAGCATGCGCTCGCCAGCATTTCGTTGTCGATCATCACGTGCCGCATTCACCGCTGCGGCCTCTGGATCCACTCCGGGGCCACCTGCAACATCTATTGTTAGATTTGCATATATGCCACATACTACCTGGTACCCATATTCTTTGCAATGGAAACAAGTGTTACCAGAGGGACCCTTCTCGGACTCCTTCAATGCGGCAACAGCGGCCCCTAGCTGGGACTTGCACTCTTCCAGCTCTTGAGACAATTGGGAATTCTTATCTGTAAGAACGTGCACAAATAATGATCCTTAAATCAGTTGCGTCAACTATTTCAAGTCTCAGGGGCTACTGATACATATAATCGTCAGATTTGCTTACCCGTATATCCCTTACATACTGGTCCGTGGCTCTGGCTAGACCATTATGAGCAGCACAGATGTACGCATCTCCGGAATTGAAGGCATCAAATGCCTCTGGTGAGAAACAAGCATCACGAAGTACGGCCCGACGACGCCTGTGATTCATGGCGCTCTCCACTTCAGAATTTGTAGCGGATAGTCCGTCTGCATCCTCTATAGGAGGAACATCCGGCATCGGGCCCGCATTAGCTTCCGCCTCTATGTCTGGCCCTGGAGCCCGACTGGTCGAGGCGTGATCGACAACCTCTCCGGATAGAGTCCAGCAAGCGTTTTTTCTGCTAAGAAACACGGACGTCATTATATATTAAGAAAGACGACAACCACGATGTGAGGTTTTGCGTCATACCTCTGTGCCGGCGTCTCCGTCCTGACCGCCTTCCTTTTTGGCCTACCCGGCTCCGATGCCTCTTGTTGGCAAGCTGTTGCGGGTTCGGCATGGTGTCCCGAATGCCTTCCCTGTAAAACACCATATGTGTACGATTGGTGAGGTGCATAAAAGGGGATCCTTTTTGGAGTTGGGATTTTGGTTTTTCTTACGTGCGACGCAGGGAGTAGTCCAGGATAGTCGGCCGTTATGGTCACCATGGCGTCGTCACAGCTCAGTTGACAGAATTGCCTGTCTATCAGCTCCACGAATATGTCCGGATCCTCCTCGAATCTGGGATCGAGGGCCCGGTCAGGGTCCTTGGTTGTGGAGGTGGGCTGTTGACCTCCCTTATAGCCTTTCACAGTTCCTGCCGTGAAATGGCAAGGTGAGTACCTACGACGAAGAGTGTGGGAAGGTTGGGAGTAAAGAGGTGCAACTCACCCAGCTTGGAGGGTTGTACATGGAGGATCCATCCCGTGGCTTAATACGGATGAACTCCTCTTCCTCTCCCTTGAACAACTTGGACAAAATTTTTGCTAAGGCAGCAGCGGAGTCCAGTCCCTTGCGCCCGCAATGGGTGGCATCATCTTCCCCGTTAAAACACCACAGGGGGTGCCCTCGATATTGAAGCGGGTGCACCCCCCGCATTATGCATATTGACATAACCTCGATTATTGTCAATCCTGATTGAGCCAGCGCTTTGATCCGGTTCATCAGGTAAAGGACTTCTTCGTTCTCTTCCCCCTGGGGGCTCCGTGGGCGCCAGCTTCGGCGTTTCTTCATAGGAGCATTGTTGAACTCAGGAAGACCCCGCCGAACAGGGTCTGGAAGGGGGGCGTCCTCCATGTAAAACCACACCGAAGGCCAGTCTTCGGATGTCTTCTTCGGAGTACCGGACAGGTATCCGGTCTCGGCGATGCGCCATATTTCGGCTCCGCCCACCTGATAAAGTGACCCCTTTTGTGTGCGGGGCACAAGGCAAAATAGCCTTTTCCACAGCTTGAAATGAGCCTCGTAGCCCAGAAACAGCTCACGAAGGGCAACATAACCGGCGATGTGTAATATGGAAGCAGGAGTGAAATTATGCAACTGGAGGCCGTAAAACTCCAGGAGCCCGCGGAGGAAGGGATGGATTGGAAATCCGAGTCCCCTCAATAAGTAAGGGACAAGGCATACCCGCTCCCCCTTAAAGGGGTTGGGGAAGCTCTCCACTTGCTCCCCGCCATTATAAGTGGCGAGCTCGGCTCGGACGGGGATCATATACGCTGGAGGGAGAAATCCCTGGGTCTGGAACTCTACTAATCGGATGTGCGGGACGGAACACTTCTCCCAAACACCGGGCTTAGGGCTACAGGAGAGGGAGGATGAGCTGTGGTGGCTGGCCATGATGGAATGGATTTTTCCGAGCGCGCTCCGATGGATTCTCGCCGTGGGAAGATGGTCTGGATTGGATCTAAGAATCCCCATCCCTTTAATAGACGATTTATTTACCTAGCTAGGGGGCGAATGTAAAAACGCCTTGGCTCCTCACATTCGCTCGACATGTGGAAAATAGCCCTTATTGGGTGCAGAGGCCAAGAAGTCTAACATTTATGGGAGCCGGACACTACTTAGCAGATATTCAGGATTTGGAGAAGAACCCTCTTTGCAATGCCGGAGACAATACAGCGCGCCGGACTCATCGTCATTGAAGCCTGGTTCAGGGGCTACTAAGGGAGTCCTGGATTAGGGGGTCTCCGGACAGCCGAACTGTTGGACTATGAAGATACAAGATTGAAGACTTTGTCCCGTGTCTGGATGAGACTCTCCTTGGCGTGGAAGGCAAGCTAGGCAATACATATATGTAGATCTCCTCCCTTGTAACCAACTCTGTGTAACCCTAGCCCCCTCTGGTATCTATATAAACCGGACGGTTTAGTCCGTTGGACAAGATACGATCATACCATAGGCTAGCTTCTAGGGTTTAGCCTCTACAATCTCGTGGTAGATCAACTCTTGTAATACTCATATCATCAAGAACAATCAAGCAGGACGTAGGGTATTACCTCCATCAACAGGGCCCGAACCTAGGTAAACATAGTGTCCCCTGCCTCCTGTTACCATCCGCCTTAGACGCACACTTCGGGACCCCCTACCCGAGATCCGCCGGTTTTGACACCGTCATTGGTGCTTTCATTGAGAGTTCCACTGTGTCGTCACCATAAGGCTTGATGGCTCCCTCGATCATCGGTAGCAATGCGGTCAAGGGTGAGGTTTTCCTCCCTGGATAGATCTTTGTATTCGGCGGCTTCGCACTGCGGGCCAATTCGCTTGGCCATCTGGAGCAGGTCGAGAGCTATGCCCCTGGCCATCAGGTCAGATTCGGAAATTTAAACTACACTGCCAACATCCGTGGAGACTTGATCTTCGACGGACTCGATCCCGTGTCAGGTGAGCCGCATAGTCACGACAAGCACGACGTAACTCTGCCATCGGACAGTGTTCGGGAGATCGCATCTACAACTACTCCGGCCGTCAATCCGGAGCAAATCGCGCCATCCGAGAGCGGAGGGATAGACCCCGCCATGGAGGCTGCACTCTCAGTGGAGATAGAGCCGGATGCTGACTTCACCTCTTACGAGAGCCGTGTTGCCGAACCACTGGATTCACCTCCGGCCACGGACTCCGATCTGCTTACATTCGTGCTCGTCGAATCCGACTGGGCGCCGATCATGGAGTTCACCTCCACGGATATCTTTCGGCACTCGCCCTTCGGCGATGTGCTAAATTCATTGAGGTCCCTCTCCCTGTCAGGAGAACCTTGGCCGAACTATGTCTGGCTAGAATGGGCTATGGATGACGAAGAAATTCGCTGCCCACCCACCACCCACTTAGTAGCCACTGTCGACGATTTAACTGACATGCTCGACTTCGACTCCGAAGACATCGACGGTATGGACGACGATGCAGGAGACGAGCAGGAACCACCGCCCACAGGGCGCTGGACCGCTACCTCATCATACGACATATATATGGTAGACACCCCTAAAGAAGGCAATGGCGACGAGACAGTGGAGGATGACCCCTTCAAGAAGCAACCCAAGCACCGACGTCAGCGGCGCTGCTCTAAGTCCCGCCACAGCAAAAGTAGTGATACCGGCACAGGAGATAATAACACTCTGGATAGTGCCAAAGACAACCACAATCCCCCCCAGCACGATATAGAGCCGGAGGATGAACAAGCCAGCCCTCCAGAGCAGGCAGCAAATGGAGAACCAGAGGAGGACAATTACATGCCTCTCTCTGAAGACGAGGCGAGCCTCGGCGACAAATAATTTATCATGCCTAAGGACCCCGTCGAACGGGAGCGCTTCAAGCGCCGGCTTATGGCCACAGCAAATAGCCTGAAGAAAAAGCAACAACAGCTTCAAGCAGACCAAGACTTGTTAGCAGACAGATGAACCGAAGTCCTTGCGGCCGAGGAATACGAACTCGAGCGCCCCTCCAAGAGTTACCCAAAACGCAGGTTGCTACCTCACCTCAAGGAGGAAGCATTAAAACCTCATGCACCAGTGTATAATGCGGCTGACCGGCCACTGCGAGGCCGAGCTAAAGAGGCGTTCCAGCCTGAAGTTCAGCCTGCACCCCGCCGCCACTCAATCCAAAATATCAAGGCTTGGTGCAACACACGGGACCTGCGAGACGTATTGGATAGTAAGGCAAAACTTGCAAGGTCAATATATGGGTCACATGCATGTGCGCCAACACGGGACGATGATCGTCGTGCCGGATATGCCAAAATAAAATCCATCCGGGCCGAATACAGCAGGCAAGAATCATATGAACTGCGTCGGGATATAGGCCAGCACAGAGGCGCTGCACACCCCCTATGCTTCACTGATGAAGTTATGGATCACGAATTCCCGGAGGGTTTCAAACCCGTAAATATCGAATCATATGACGGTACAACAGATCCCGCGGTATGGATTGGGGATTTTCTCCTTCACATCCACATGGCTCTCGGTGATGATCTACACGCCATCAAGTACTTCCCACTAAAACTCAAAGGACCAGCTCGGCATTGGTTGAATATCTTGCCAGCAGACTCTGTCGGCAGTTGGGAGGATCTGGAAGACGCATTCCTTGAAAACTTCCAGGGCACTTATGTGCGACCACCGAATGCTGATGACTTGAGCCATATAACTCAGCAGCCAGGGGAATCGGCCAGACAATTCTGGACTCGGTTCCTGCCAAGAAAAACCAAATTATCGACTGTCCGGACGCAGAGGCCGTCGCGGCATTCAAGCACAACATCCGTGATGAGTGGCTTGCCCGCCACCTTGGCCAGGAGAAGCCGAAGTCTATGGCAGCCCTCACGACACTCATGACCCGCTTTTGCGCGGGCAAGGATAGCTAGCTGGCTCGCAGCAATAACACATCAAGGAATCCGGGCACTTCAGATACCAAAGATGCCAACGGCAGACAACATCGTAACAGACCAAAGCGCCGCAATAACGGCAATAACACCGAGAATATGACAGTTAATGCTGGATTCAGGGGCTCTCAATCCGGTCAGCGGAAAAAGCCATTTAAAAGAAGTGCCCTGGCTCCGTCCAGTTTGGATCGCATACTGGATCGCTCGTGTCAAATCCACGGCACCCCCGACAAGCCAGCCAATCACACAAACAGAGAATGTTGGGTGTTCAAGCAGGTCGGCAAGTTAAACGCCGAAAACAAGGACAAGGGGCTGCATAGTGATGACGAGGAGGAGCCCCGGCCGCCGAACACGGGAGGACAGAAGGGGTTCCCCCCACAAGTGAAGACGGTGAACATGATATATGCAACCCACATTCCCAAGAGGGAGCGGAAGCGTGCACTAAGTGACATCTATGCGATGGAGCCTGTCGCCCCAAAGTTCAACCCATGGTCTGCTTGCCCGATCACCTTTGATCACAGGGATCACCCCACTAGTATCCATTATGGCGGATCCGCCGCACTGGTCCTAGACCCCATCATCGACGGATTTCATCTTACTAGAGTTCTTATGGACGGCGGCAGCAGCCTAAACCTGCTCTATCAGGATACAGTGCACAAAATGGGTATCGATCCCTTGAGGATCAAACCAACCAAAACCACCTTTAAGGGCATCATCCCAGGTGTAGAGGCCCATCGCATGGGCTCAATCACACTGGAAGTAGTCTTTGGATCACCGGACAACTTCCGAAGCGAAGAGTTAATCTTCGACATCGTCCCGTTTCGCAGTGGCTATCATGCACTGCACGGACGAACTGCATTTGCAAAATTCAATGCAGAACCGCATTATGCATACTTCAAGCACAAGATGCCAGGACCTCGGGGGGTCATAACAGTGAATGGAAACACAGACCACCCTGGGTCTTTATTACTGATAAGGATTATGATTTCTCTGTTGATCCTGAGATAATTACTTTGGTTGAATCTGATCCTTTTTATGGCTATGAATCTAAAACTGTTGTGGCACATCTTACTAAATTAAATGATATAGCCACCATGTTCACTAATGATGAGAAAACTCGCTATTATTATATCCTTAAGTTATGTCCGTTCTCATTAAAGGGTGATGCTAAAACATGGTTTAATTCTCTTGATCCTGGTTGTGTGTGTACTCCCCAGGATATGATACTTCTCTGCTAAATATTTCCCCGCTCATAAGAAACAAGCTGCTTTAAGGAGAATATATAATTTTGTGCAAATTGAAGAAGAGAGTCTCCCACAAGCTTGGGGGAGGCTTCTCCGATTACTTAATGCTTTTCCTGATCATCCTCTCAAGAAAAATGAAATACTTGATATCTTTTACAATGGACTAACTGATGCTTCCAGAGATTACATGGGTAGTTGTCCTGGTTGTGTTTTCCAGGAAAGAACTGTTGATCAAGTTGAATTGCTATTGAATAATATGTTGACTAATGAAAATAATTGGACAATTCCTGAACCAACTCCTAAGCCAACTCCGAAGAAAAGGGGTATTCTATTTCTCAGTCCCTAAGATATGTGTCGGTGTACAAAAGTAGGGGCTCTTCTTTTGACCCCTTTACTTGTGCACGGGTAGTCAGAGCCGCGCGCCACGGCCACACTTAGTAGGGCAGAGGAGGGAAGCCAGAGAGAAGCCCAAACACGAGGAAACCAAGGCAATGCCAAGACCAGAAGCGCAGGAGAGCAATTGGGCGAGGTGGACTCCCTCGGCAAGATCCTTGCCGAGGCAGCCTCCGCAGCCCCGGCAAGAGCCTTGCCGGGTCAACTTGCCTGATGCCAGCGGAGTGAGCCACCCTTGAGCACACAGGCTCCAACCCAACAAACTACATTGGAACCAAGGCTCGGGAGGCGCCTCTATGGTGGCATGCAAATCTTTGTCAAGATCATAAACATGTGAGATCAGATGAGGACTAGAAGACAGCGACCCTCGGCGGGATCCTAGCCAAGGAAATCCACAAGACCCCCGGCAAGACCCTTGCCTGGGACGAATGCAACGCCACGGCAAGACCCTTGCCGACGGCATCGGCAGGGCCACTGCCAGGCCCGCACCAGCCAAGACTCCACCATCATCCCCAAGCAGCTGCTAGCTCAACCAGCTGGGCAGGCACTTGCGTGGCGACGGGCGGCCTCTACACCGACTCAGCAAGAACCTGCATGGCGGCATGCATCCCTTCATGAAGGCTCCACCACCACGCCAGATCAGCAGCCAGCCAACGTGGCGCCGCGATGCCTCATCAGCTCGGACGCGTGTCGAGGCCAAGCGAGGCGGCGACGGCTGGGACGTGTTTCCCTGGCATCCCCAATAAAGCAAGGGGGCACGTCGGCAGTGCATTAAATGCGTTTGTCCGACGGTCCCAGAGGATAGGCTTATCGACTGTAGACCTTTCCACCTCCTGTGTGCCACTGTGGCAATCCGGTCTGGCAGTCAGCCTAGTGTTTCTTCATCGTCATGGCTCCCAAGAAGGAGGTGGCCACGGCGGTCGGTTCGTCGGGAGCCGGACGGCCCGTACCGATGCGGGCGAGTAGCGGGCCAGTAACGGACAGGACCCGAGGCGCGGCCCGCGAGCACCAACATTGCTCTAGCAGTCAGAGCCTGGAGAGCGGCGTCGTTCGTGCGCAAGGCGACGGGCCGCACGCCGCGAAATCCAAAGACGGAGTTGGGCCCCCCACAAGCGGCGCGGGACCCTCCAGGAGCGTCGCCATACCACCCACGGGTGGCGCCGCGACCTCCAAGACGCCCACCTCGATGCCCACAGTGCGCTCTTCCCAGGTTGTGTGCGACAAGCAGCATCACCACGCCATGGGAAGAGTTGTGTGCGTCATTTGCGGAACGAAGGAGGCTAGCATGCCCGTCGAAGTGCTGGTGAAAATGGCACATAGCCGCCGGGCCGCGACAGAGCTCCTTCTAACGTGGTTAGAAGTCGAAGCGCGCCATGGTCCACGCAGCTTTCGCCGCCACCCACGCCAGCAGAAGCTTTGACGCGCGCGCAACTACTCCTTGACTTCCCTCCTGCTCCGGAGAAGCTCGACAAGTGGAGAGCCACTATCCGGAGGCTCGTTGGCGTCACCAACAAAGACGATCCACGGCCGGCGGGGCCCTCGGGCCGGCACTCCATTGAGCCACTACACACCAGTGGTTGAGGGGTCGGAGGTGCCACAGCCACGATGCACTCTCCTCCTCCACACCAGCCACCGCGGATGTCGGTCCGTCGTGATGACGCTTGTGACCATAGCGTCATCCGACCCATAGACCCACCACGACCAATGCCAGGTTCTTCAGGAGCTCGAACCACCATCGAGCGCCGGTGTGATACACGCCACCAGTCAGATAGGCGGGCGGGGCCCGCCATGGACCGCCTAGCACCGGAGGCTCCAGTGGCCTACCTTACAAGGTGGGTTGCCCCGCCTTTACCCGTGAGCTGCGGCAGTTCCAGTGGTCGTCCCACCGCATGTTCAAGCCCGATGTCAGCGAGAAGTACAATGGCAAGACTCACCCGTCGGAGTTCCTCAGCATCTAAACCATCGCGATGCAAGCCGCTGGGGATCGCGGCGATAAGGTGCTTGCCAATTACTACTCGTTGGCCCTGAAACCCAATGTCATGTCTTGGTTGATGCACTTGCCAGCGGATTCCATTTCTTCTTGGACGGACCTGTGTCATGAGTTCATTGGTGCCTTCACTGGAGGCCACCAAGCTCATGGCCAGGCGAGTGATTTGCATATCATTCCCAGGAAGGAAGGTGAAAACCTGCGCAAGTACATACAGAGGTTCAGGCAAGTGCAATACAACATCCTAGATGTTCATCCTGCCGCCGTGATCAGCGCATTCCATCAGAATGTGCGCAACCGCAAGATGCGTGAAGAGCTGGCAATGAACAAGGTCAAGGATGTGGCCGAACTTTACGTTCTGGCCGATAGATGCGCTCGGCGAGAAGAGGGGAGAAAGTACCCCGGTGAAGACGCCAGCGCGGAAACCGACTCTATCGACGAAGACACCGCCGCCCCGACGAAGAAGGGCCGGCGTCGCAACAGGAAGCTCAAGGGCAAGACCATGCTTGCCATCGAGGGATCCGATGACACCAGCGCCAGCAAGAAGGCCAAGGCAGACGACCCCGGTAAGGAGATTGCCGGGTGTGCCGCTTGCCGGGGCTTGGCGGCTGCCGACAAGCCAGGGGGCTCCGACAAGCTGTAGTGCAAGATCCATCGCACCAAAGGACATGACCTCCAGAACTGCCGACAAGTCGAGCTGCTTGTTGAAAAGCAAAAGGCCGAGTATGAGAGGCGGGACAAGGAGAAGGGCCAAGATGGCGCTGAAGGATCCGGCAAGAAGCGTGGCGGCCAAGGAGGTCACCCCGGCAAGGATAACCAGCAAGAGAGGCCCGCTCGGGGCAGCGACAAGAAGTAGGAAGACGATGATCATGACGAGGACGATGAGTCTGGCGAGCATGAGTTCTAGAAGGCTACGGAGGACATGTGCGTCGATGGTGGCGCCTCGCTGCATACTTCTCACCGCCAGCTCAAACAGTGGGCGTGTGAGATCACAGCAGCACAGCCCTCGTTCGACGCTCAGAAGCCACTGAAGTGGTCCAGCACGCCCCTCATCTTTGACGCTGAGGACCACCCTGACCGCACAACTACGGTCGGGTGTTCGCCGTTGTTGGTTTCACCAACGATACGCAACCTCAAGGTGAACAAGATGTTGGTTGACGGCGGGGCCTATCTGAACTTGATCTCACCCGTTGTGATCAAAAGGCTGCAAATTCCTGATGGAGACCTCGAGAAAACGGGCACGTTTCAAGGGGTCAACCCGGGAAGGAGCCAACCGAAGGGGAAGGTCACATTGCCTATGACGTTTGGAGGCGAGTTGAACTACAGGACGGAGAGGATTGTCTTTGATTTAGCCGAGATCCCCTTGCCCCACAACAGGATCCTCGGCTGCCTAGCACTAGCCAAGTTCATGGCGGCGGCACACTATGCCTACAACACGCTGAAGATGCCTAGGCCGATGACCATCATCATCGTCCCCTTCGACAAGAAGGACATGCCGATCTATGCTAACCAACTCTACAGAGAAGCAGTTGCAGCAGCTGCCGCCAAGGCACTTGCTCCTGCCACTGAATCCCCGGGAGGGAAGAAGAATACCGACAAGACCCCTCACACCCACTCCGGCAAGCACGCTTCTTCGGAGTGTTGTGCTACCATCGAGGACGTGCCAAAGAGCTCCACCGGCAAGAGCAAGAAATCCATAGCAACACCACCAGAGACCAAGAGGGTGTCCATCAAGGAGGATGGCACGGGAGGGGCTTTCATTATAAGCTCCACCCTTGACAGCAAATAGGAAAGCGCGCTTGTCACTTTCCTACGGGTGAATGTCGATGTGTTTGGATGGCAAGCATCCGACATCCCCGGTGTACCCAGGGAAGTGATTGAGCACCATCTTGCTGTCTGTCCCCATGCGCAACCCGTCAGGCAGAAGGTCAGAAAGCAAGCTTTGGAATAGCAGGAATTCATCACAGAGGAGATCAGGAAGTTGGAAGCGGCAGGCTTGGTGAGAGGAGTGCTCCATACAAAGTGGTTGGCCAATCCGGTGGTGGTGCGCAAGGCGAACGAGAAGTGGAAGCTGTGTATTGATTACACAGATATTAATAAGGCTTGTCCTAAGGACCCCTTCCCATTGCTGCGCATTGACCAGATTGTTGACTCCACGGCCGGGTGTGATCTGTTATCATTCCTCAATGCTTACTCGGGCTACCACCAGATCTTCATGGCAAAGGAAGACGAAAAGAAGACATCATTCATCACCCCATGTGGTACGTATTGCTTTTTACGGATGCCTTTCGGGTTGAAGAGTGCTGGCTGGACATTGGCAAGGGCGGTCCAAATTGGTTTTGAGCCCTAGCTACATACAAATATGGAAGCTTATATGGATGACATAGTGGTCAAAACCTAGGATGAGGCAACCCTTGTACAAGACTTAGAATTGATGTTTGCCAACCTATGCAAGATCAACCTCAAGCTGAACCCTGAGAAGTTTGTCTTCGGTGTTCCGTCCGGCAAACTTCTCGGGTTCTTTGTGTCACAGCCTGGGATCGAGGAAAACTCGGACAAGATCAGGGCTATTGAGCAGATTGAGGCACCCAAGCGGATAAAGGATGTGCGTCGGCTCACTGGCTGCGTTGCCGCCATGAGCAGATTCATCTCCAAGTCCGCTGAGCGTGCCCTTCCCTTTTTCAATATCTTGAAGAAGGCGGGCCCAATGGAGTGGACCCCAGAGGCCGAGGCAACATTGCAGGATCTGAAGAAATACCTTTCCTCTACACCAATACTGGTTGCGCCTAAACCACAAGAGTCGTTGATGTTGTATCTGGCGGCGACGAATCAAGTGGTCAGTGTTACGCTAGTGGTGCAGAGGGAGGTCAGTAAAGAGGCAGTGCCAATGGCGGGACTAGCGGATGGCAAGCGAGAGATTCCCCTGCAGGGCCCGATGCCGGCAAGGCAAGGCCCCCGGCGGAGCCTGACACCATCAGGACAGGCCACATGGAATCAAATGAGGTGGTGCAGAAGAAGAAGATGATGCAGCACCCGGTTTACTTTGTCAGCTCCCTCCTGCAAGGGGCTAGGTCAAGGTACTCTGGTGTGCAGAAATTGCTCTTCGGCCTCCTTATGGCCTCGAGGAAGCTGCGTCACTACTTCCAAGCACACGAAATCACCGTCGTCACCCGCCTCCCGTTACAACGGATACTACACAACCCAGACGCAACCGGAAGGATTGTGGAGTGGGCCTTGGAGCTTTCAATCTTTTGTTTGAAGTTTGAAAGTACTTCGACAATCCAGAGCAGAGTCCATTGCAGAATGGACCTCAATGCCTGATGAGGAAATCCAGGAGACCACCCTCCCCGGCAAGGAAGCAAGTCACAACTAGATCATGTACTTTGATGGGGCTTTCTCGCTGCAAGGTGCCGGTGCTGGTGTGCTGCTCGTCGCACCAATCGGACAGCACCTCGAGTATGTAATCCAGATGCACTTGCCCAGGGAGATGTCCACCAACAACACTACCGGGTACGAGGGGTTGCTTGCCGGCCTCAGGATCGCAGCGGACCTCAGGGTCAAGAAGCTCATCATCAGGGGTGATTCACAGCTTGTCGTCAGACAAGTTAACAAAGATTATCAGAGCCCATTGATGGAGGCCTACGTAGATGACGTGAGGAAGCTGGAGGAGCGCTTTGATGGTATACAAGCGGAGCACGTTCCCCGAGCGGAGAACAACATCGCTGATTACCTGTCAAAGCGCGCTGCATTCAAGCTACCTGTGGAACCAGGTACTTTTTTGCTTCGGTTGACTCAACCATCCGTCGAACCATCAACGAAGCAGAACAAACATAGGAAATCAGGCCCCGGCAAGTACTTTCCCGTTGAGCCCCCAGGGGCCACCGACAAGGGTGTTGCCGCGGATTTTGAACCTGCCGAGGAGCGACTGATTCTGGCGGGCCGTCAAGCCATGGCCGTAGAGATGGCCGCTCCCATGGCAGAAGAAATGCCTTTGGTTCTTGTCGTCGAACCCCAGGCTCCAGCATGGGCACAACATACCATCCGATTCCTCCAAACAGGGGAGCTTCCTGAGGAGCAAGAAGAAGCGGAGAAAGTAGCTCGTCGGTCTGCCATGTATCAGTTCGTCGATGACGTCCTGTACCGAAAGAGACTGAATGGCATGAAATTAAAGTGCATTCCCCAGGAGGAAGGACTAGAACTGTTGGCGGAGATACACGGAGGCATATGTGGCTCCAACATAGGGTCGAGGGCCCTTTCCAGCAAGGCATTCTGGCAGGGGTTCTTCTGGACCACTGCCCTCCAGGATGCAACGGCACTAGTAACCAAGTGTGAAGCGTGTCAGTTCCATTCAAAGAAGCTTCATCAACCAGCTCAAGCCCTTCAAACAATTCATCTTTCCTGGCCATTCTCGGTCTTGGGGCTCGACATCCTGGGCCCTTTCCCCCGCGCTGTCGGGGGCTTTGAGTACTTGTATGTTGCGATCGACTAGTTCACAAAATGGCCAGAGGTGGAAGCAGTGAGGAAGGTGACAGCACAGACAGCCGTCAAGTTCTTCAAGGGGCTAGTGTGCCATTTTGGTGTGCCAAATAGGGTCATCACCGACAATGGCACGTAGTTCACAAGCCACACTTTCATGCAATACACCCAAGACCTCAAAAGCAGGGTCTGTTTCGCTTCCGTGGCACACCCACGGAGCAACGGCCAGGCAGAGAGGGCAAATGCTGAAGTGTTGCGAGGCCTGAGGACAAAGACTTTTGACAGGCTGCACAAGAGAGGAAAGAGCTGGATTAATGAGTTTTCGGCGGTTCTTTGGTCGATCAGAATGATGCCAAATCGAGCCACTGGCCAGACACCCTTTGCCCTAGTATACGGGGCAGAAGCAGTTCTCCCCATGGAACTCATATACGGGTCACCTCGAGTGCTCGCTTACGACGAGCTTGGGCAAGAGCAATTGCGGCAAGATGACGCAACGCTTCTTGAGAAGATTGTCTTCGGGCGGCTGTGAGAGAAGCACGCTACTAGGAAGCCTTGCGCCGCTACCATAGCCGCAAGGTTCATGCCCGGAGCTTTGAGGAAGGCGACCTTGTTCTTCGGCGTGTTCAGTCGGCCAAGAATTCCAACAAGTTGATGCCGAAGTGGGAAGGCCCTTATCGGGTAATACGAGTCACTGGGCCTAGTGCAGTCTGCCTGGAGACCGAAGATGCTATTCCAGTGAGCAACTCCTGGAACATTGAACATCTTTGCAAGTTTTACCCATAAGGCGCAGTTGACGGGCCCCCCGACAACCCACCTTTTGTACAAGCCTTGCCGGCAAGGCATGTAACCCTCTGTACAAAGCCAGGCGCAGACCCTGAGCATAAATAAATGAAGGGCTGGCGCCCTAAGTTTTGGCATGCATGCTAGGTTAAGTCTCTCCCTCGGTTAGGGTTGATAGTGCATAGCGGCGACTAACCCCTAGCCTAGAGGTCGAGTATGCGTCTTTCTGTCTTCTTTGGTTCGCAAGGCACATGGACACTTCTGCTGAGCGACTTGGGAGAAAGAAAACGAACCGACGCTCCATCCCCGGCAAGCCAAGACTGCCAGGGGCTGAAGACACAAGGATCTAACCACGGCAAGCCAAAGTTGCCGGGGGCTGCGGATTCAGATAAGTCCTTCATCCCCTGTTGTGCATTTCCGTATAGAACTGGGACAAATGAAATATTGTTTTGCTCCAAGACCACCATGCTCCCCCTTTTTCTTGTACCCAAGTCCCTGGGACAGAACCGGGTCATACACATGGTGGAAAGGAAATAAACGAAGGGCCTAACTCTACTTCGCCCATGTCTCCACCAAAAGCATGAGAATGGTCGACTGAAGTCAGGGAACGACAAGGCCTGTTGCCGGGCGACAATGTTTATCTTAAAAATAATAAGGATTCTTTCCTTGGCATGGGCCTCGCTCACGCACAGAGAACCCAGCAAGCCCCCTTTTTCATTTAAAACATCTCATACAGGTACAGTTCATACGGAATTAAAAACATGAGCAAGGGGATTACAAGTCTTAAAATTAACAAGTGCCCGCAGGTTTACAAACTAAAAAGAGATAAGATACCCGTAATCCCTTTCTTGTCCCCCTCCTCAGGAGGTGGAACAAGATAGCAAGAGGGCAGAAAGAGCGCCTAGGCGAGGTGCGAGGAGCAAAAGGCACCAAGAGAATGTCCAGGTGCCGGGAGGGGAGCTGGAAGATGAGGCAGCAGGTCGGCAATATGCGACGAAGGCGTCGGTGCCCGCGTACTCCGACTTGACGACCGCACCCGCTTTCTTCACCTTCTCCGGCCCTCCTACGCCGGCCGCCCAAGGAGACGACGGGGAGCGCCCCCATGGAGAGCTTGACGAGGAAGGCCCTCGGCAGGCCGCATGACGTAGGCCGGGGCGACGTGGTCAGTTGGAGATGAGGTCGACGTGACCCCGCTCGACGCTCTCGTCGTCGTTGTCACTACCCTCCTCATCACTCCCACTTGAAGAGGAATCTTCATCGTCGGAGGAGCTCTTCACGCAGCACTTTAGGCGAGTTCCAAGATCTCCAAAGACCTTGACGGAGAGCAAGCCACCCTCCTTTAACTTGAAGTAAAGGACATGCCCCACCGTCAGGCTGTGGATGCGAGTGAACGTTTTCCATCCGCGACGGAGGTACATGATGTGAGGAGCGGGGAAGTCGAGGTCGAACCGCATGCCGCTGTTCCCGCAGCCCCTCATGTGCAACCTGAGGATTGGGAGTGGATCGAGCTCCATTTCCTGAGAAAATGGGGTAGGGATACGGAGACGGCGACGCGGTGGCCGGCACAACCTGATGAAGAACTCGCGGGGCTGGTCCCCGATGTGGCCCTCCATCGGGAGAGGCATCGCTGGCGGAGGCAAGGCTGATGCAGCGCCCCGTCCCCCTCTCCCCCGAGTGCCACGGCAACCTCGGCCTCGCCCTCTCCCCCTACCTCTCGTGGCCGGCTCGGCCGCCACGAGCTCTTGGGAAGGAGGGACGCATTGTCGAGCAGCGACCCTCGCCGCCACCTTCGAAGGGCCAGCACCCCCTCTCGCCATGGCGGGTGGAAGAAAGGAGCGGAGGTGGAAGAGGATGGATGCTGAGAGAATGTGGGATGACATCCCCCTCCCCCTCCTTATAAAGGGGCGAGGTCGAGGCTCGGTCGCCCCACTCAACCAATCCAGCCACCAGAGGAGCAGGGAATCAGGACCGACCCACTGCCCCAATCAGCGATGGCCCGGTTTCCCACCTCCACTGCCTGCCACCTGCATAGGGGACACGTGGCGAGCAAGCAGAATTGAGGGGACATGTAAGGAGACCGTTCCCCACCCCGTGATCATGGGGGACTGACGCCTTGAAGACCACGACCTGAGTCCGCCCAAGTAAATGAGTCGCGCCTCCCTCTTTTTATGGGGAAGGCGTGAGCTGCCTCTTTTACCATGATGTGACACATGCGTGCGGAAACCGCCCCACGCATGACCCCCACGTCACACACGACCCTCCACGTCGCGCGTTCAACGCAGGTCGTGGGGAAGTGCAGCGGACGAGAAGTTACTGCGGTAAAATCCGCCCCACCTGCCCGCGCATCATTCTGGGCCTTGCCCAACAACGCGGCGCGCTTATGTGTGGCCCAGGACCGGGGCCTCCTGTCGGTGTACAAAAGTAGGGGCTCGTCTTTTGACCCCATTACTTGTGCACAGGCAGTCAGAGCCACGCGCCATGGCCAAACTTAGTAGGCAGAGGAGGGAAGCCGGAGAGAAGCCGAAACACGAGGCAACCAAGGCAATGCCAAGACCAGAAGTGTGGGAGAGAAAGAGGGCGAGGTGGAGTCCCTCGGCATGATCCTTGCCGAGGCAGCCTCCGCAGCGCCTTGCCGGTGCAACTTGCCCGATGCCAGTGGAGTGAGCCACCCTTGAGCCCATTGGCTCCAACCCAACCAACTACATTGGAACCAAGGCTCGGGAGGCGCCTCTATGGTGGCATGCAAATCTTTGTCAAGATCATAAACATGTGAGATTAGATGACGACCAGAAGACGGCGACCCTCGGCGGGATCCTAGCCGAGGAAATCCACAAGACCCCTGGCAAGACCCTTGCCAGGGACGACTGTAACGCCACGGCAAGACCCTTGCCGGGCCCCCGGCAAGACCCTTGCCGAGGGCATCAGCAAGGCCACTGCCAGGCCCGCGCCAGCCAAGGCTCCACCACCGTCCCAAGCAGCCGCGTGGCGACGGGCGGCCTCTACACCGACTCAACAAGCACATGCGTGGCAGCATGTGACCCTTCATGAAGGCTACACCACCGCGCCAGCTCAGCAGCCAGCCAACGTGGCGCCGCGATGCCTCATCAGCTCAGACGCATGTCGAGGCCAAGCGAGGCGGCGACGGTTGGGACGTGCTTCCTTGGCATCCCCGATAAAGCAGGGGGGCACGTCGGCAGTGCATTAAATGCGTTTGTCCACGGTCCCAGAGGATAGGCTTATCGACTGTAGACCTTTCCACCTCCTGTGTGCCACTGTGGCAACCCCTTGTTCCTATAAAAGGAGGCCTGAGGCGACTAGGAGAGGGATTCGGCTCTTTTGGGCAAGTTGCACCCCGTAGCTAGCTCAAGAACACAAGAACACTCAAATACATCCACCAAAGCAGGACTAGGGTGTTACGCATCTTCGTGGCCCGAACCTGGGTAAATGATCTGTGTGCTTCCTGTCAGACCCACTCTTTGCACAACCTCGCCCTCGCCAACCATAGAAGGGATCCCAGTGACCAAATAGGTGTCGTTTCCACCGACAATATGCAAGAGGCAAATAAATCTATGAAAGAAAAAGGTATTAAAGCTGAGGATGTTAAGAATTTACCGCCTGTTGAAGAAATACATGGTCTTAATTTACCACCTATTGAAGAAATGCATGGTCTTTATAACCCGACACAGGTGGTAAAGGTAAATTCTCTTTATAGATATGATAAACCTGAAATCCTGCCTATTAAGTTTTCTAGCCAATGCTTAGATGAGTTTTATAATTTTATTGTTAAACAAGAAAACTTCAATGCTTATGTTGGTAGACAATTGAAACATAATGCTTATATGAGTGAACACTTGAGTGACTATATGGCTAGTGTTAAAGGTGAACTTAAACTTATTAGTAAACATGCTTCTATGGTTACCACTCAAGTAGAACAAGTACTTAAAGCTCAGAATGATTTGCTCAATGAATTAAACAATAAGAATGATAGTGCTATTAGAGTTATGACTAGAGGTGGTAAAATGACTCAGGAGCCTTTGTATCCTAAGGGCCACCCTAAGAGAATTGAGCAAGATTCTCGGAGAACTACTATAGATGCACCTAGTCATTCTAAAAGGAAGAGAAAGAAAAATGATAGGACTTTGCATGCTTCTAGTGAACCTGTTATTGACACACCTGAGAATCCCAATAATATTTCTATTTCTGATGCTGAAACACAATCCGGTAATGAACATGAACCTAGTGATAATGTTAATGATGATGTTCATGTTGATGCTCAAGCTAGTAATGATAATGATGTAGAGATTGAACCTGGTGATGATCTTGATAACCCACAATCAAAGAATCAACCTTATGATAAGAGAGACTTTGTTCCTAGGAAGCACGGTAAAGAAAGAGAACCATGGGTTCAGAAACCCATGCCCTTTCCTCCTAAACCATCCAAGAAAAAGGATGATGAGGATTTTGAGCGCTTTGCTGAAATGATTAGACCTATCTTTTTGCGTATGTGTTTGACTGATATGCTTAAAATGAATCCTTATGCTAAATATATGGAGGAAATTGTTACTAATAAAAGAAAGTTTTTGGAAGCTGAATTTCCACCATGCTTGCTAATTATACTTTTAAGGGTGGAATACCAAAGAAACTTGTTGACCCCGGAGTACCAACTATACCATGCTCCATTAAAAGAAACTATGTTAAAACTGCTTTATGTGATCTTGGAGCCGGTGTTAGTGTTATGCCTCTCTCTTTATACCGTAGACTTGATTTTAATAAGTTGACACGTACTGAAATATCTTTACAAATGGGTGATAAATCAACTGCTATACGTGTCGGTATTTGTGAGGATGTGCCTATTGTGGTTGCAAACATTGTCGGATTTCGGGTTCCGGCAGACCCTTGAGGTCCGAACACTGGGGTGCGCGCGGAGATTTCGCCTCCTGCCTACCTGCACCCCTCCGCCTTGCAAGGATCTAAACTATGGCAAGAACAACACAAGAGACACAGGGTTTATACTGGTTTGGGCCAGCGTTGTGGTGTAATACCCTACTCCAGTGTGTGGTGTGGTGGATTGCCTCTTGGGCTGACGATGATGAACAATATAAGGAAGAACAGCCTCGCGAGGGTATGTTCTTGGCTGGGGCGATGAACTGCTGGCAGGAGCTCAGTCACCTTTCTCTCTCTTTCTTTCTCTAGCGGGTGGCTGATCCTATTTATAGAGGCCCTGGTCCTCTTCCCAAATATCGAGCAGGAAGGGAGCCAACAATGGCGGGCTAATTTGAAGAGGGACAGCTAGTACTAGCTACCCTGACAAAAGTAGTCTTTGCCTGCGCAAAGCTCTGGTGATGACGCCGTCTTGGGCTCCACGGTGACCTCTGTCTCGTAGTCCTCCTAGTCTTGGTTTCGTTGCACCGAAATGGCAACCTTTGCCTGATGCCTCGGTACTCCACGGCTGCGCTTGCCCCCTTTGCACCAAAGAGGAAAGGAGGACACTGCGCGGGCTGGCACCCGCCTGGCGCCCTCGGTCGTCATGGCTTGCGTCACGGGCACCTTGTGAGGTACCCCGCCTTGATCTCTCCACCTCCTTGTGAGCCAGCCTGACGAGGCCGTGCCTGAGGAAGCTCCGCGTCATCCGCCCCGCGAGGCTTGGCCCCTCACGAGGGTCTTGGGTTTGTGTTGGTGAAGATGGGCCGCGCTGGGCCCCCCTTTGAGCCATGCCGCAGGCCGCAGGCAGGCAAGTCTGGGGACCCCCGTTCCCAGAACGCCGACAGTAGCCCCCGGGCCCAAGGCGTGCCCGGGCTTGGCCGTGTAGGGAGGCGTAAGGGCAAGAACGAAGCGCCGCGGGCCCTAACAGCCTGCGGCCTTGGGCGCCGCGTGGCGGTTGATGGGAAGTGGGCGTCTCCACTTCCCCATGGCACCTCGGCAACTGCACAGATTGGACAAGTCCCTGCATGCAAAGTGGGTCATAATTACCTGCGATCGTGGGGGCCGTTGGTTGGCCATCGCCAGCTATAAGCACGGACCGGCGCGCGCCCTTTCGGTTCATCCCCCCTTGCTTCTCCTTTTTCTTCATGGCCCCGTCGAGGAGGTTCTCGGCCGCAGAGAAGGGGAAGGCTCGCCAGGTTGAGCCCGCCTCTCCCCCGCCCAAGCGCGGCCGAGGGTGCCCTCGCAAACATCCTGTGGCCACCATGGTGGCTCCCCGCGGTCGTGGAGGCAATCTTCAGCACAACGACGGGCGGATTGCTGTGGCTGGGGGGCGCGCTCCGGCTGTGCATCCCCCTAGGCCGCGCTTTCGCGCTGCTGAAGTGCTGCCGGAGTTCGTCGTGTGGTCGGCGGAGCCGACTAGCACCTGGCTTCCACTTCCTCGCTTCCTCCTTGGCGAGCTCCCGGCCGGCGCCCCGGGCGGCCTCTGGCTCCAGGCCGATGGCTGCTGCTGCCGGGCCTCATGGGTCTCACTGGAGGTCTCCGCGGCCAGGAGCCTGTCCCTGGCCCGCGGTTAGCAGACGTTTGCCATCGGTGCACCCTGCACTTCAAGTTCGACGGCGATGCCACCCTCTACGTGAGGGTGTTTGGGGAATATGGTCGCCGCGCAGGGTGTTGCCCCGAGGGTGACGACCGTGGCTGGGTACCCAGCTCCGGCGATGATGGAGAGGGCAGCGCTCGCGTGGCTGGCGGTGCTCAGGGTTCCTCAAGCTTCTCCGGTTCTTCATCGGGCGGCGACTCTTCTAGCGGTGGCCGCGGTCAGCCTCCACGCCATCGTATCTGCTTGGGTGGTGGCAACATGTCCGCCCGCCGTCGCACCCTGGTGAAGCGCGAGAGGGAGTCCGCCTGAGCTCCGGAGGCAGCTCGGGCCTTCCCTGCGGGCCGGTGTGAGGCGAGCTGCACCAGATTTGTTCTTTCTTTTCCTTTTTCCTGCATAACAAAGACAGTAGTGTGGAGCCCCGCGGGGGCGTGTTTGGGTTATTGCTGTTAATCATCGTTTTGCTTTCGTTATCGTACCTTCCGGCTATTTGCCCAAGCGTGGATAGTTCCCGACCCCGGCCGTGGGGGGCGACCGACCCAGGCCCTTTGTTTGTGTCGCGGTGCCCGTGGGGCACGGACTGGACGGGTGCTCCTGTAATGGGCCCAGGTCGCGAACTCTTTGAATGACTAGGATAGGAACACTCGCGAGGGCGCTCAGCTGCCCCCCTCACGAGGCCTTGCACAAGAGAAATCGAGGCAGGAGAGTGAAAAGTCGAAGAATCACAAGCCAAAGACGGCAACAACTTCAATAAAACTTCGAATGAGAAGGAACAAGCCAACTGCGGAAAGCAAATGAAAAGCCGCGTCCGGCACCTAATCTAGTCTTCGACGTCTTCTCACCAGCGCGGAGCTAAGTGCTGCCACTGGGCGTGGCAGGGAGCCCCAGGGCCTGAGGCCGGCGCTCCTGAGACTCCGGGGCGTGTACAGCCCCAACTCATTATTATGTGAGAGTGTCACGGGCGGCGAGCTTCACAGGCGTTGGCATTCTTCACAGGCTCCGGGCCTTTTCCAAAACGTGATAGCTTCACAGGCGTTCGCCTTCTTCACAGGCTCTGGGCCTTTTCCAAAACGCGATAGCTTCACAGGCATTCGCCTTCTTCACAGGCTCTGGGCCTTTTCCAAAACGTGATAGCTTCACAGGCGTTCGCCTTCTTCACAGGCTCTGGGCCTTTCCCAAAACGTGATAGCTTCACAGACGTTCGCCTTCTTCACA
>NC_041380.1:218059852-218142394 GCF_002162155.2 Triticum dicoccoides
CCCCCCTGTTCGCCTCTCCCTCTCGCTCACCGAATGCGCCCGCCGCCACCGACGAGCACCACCGCACCCACCGTCTCCCCCTCGACCCCTCGCTGTGCTTGCGAGCTCCGCCTCGACCCTCTCCTTCCTCCCCACCGACCCACGGCCCCTCCGGAAGCCCTACAACGCCGTCACCATCGCCGTTCCGTCGCCGGCCACCGAAGCTCCCCTCCGTCGATTCGTCGGCTCCGGTGCCTCCCCGAGCTCCCCGAGGCCACCGTTGCAACCCCTGTGAGCTACTCTTCCATTTCCCCTCCTCCTCGCGCTCGTTCCCGTACCCTAGCCGCCTTTCCACCGGAGCCGCGAGCTCGGCTCCGCCGGCGATGTCGCCGCCGTCGTTGCAGGACACCAAACTCGCGTCCGAGCACGACCTCGAGCTCGTGGATCTCCCAGGAGCCCGCCCAGCCTCTCAGCTCGCTCGCTCGCTAAGCGTAGCCCCGTGCCCGCGCTGGCCCGAACTCCGGTCGCCGCCGCGGACCCCGTTCCGGTGAGCTCGAGCCACCTCAGCCCCTCCCGTTTGCACAAATGGATGCGGACGACTCCCAGCTACGCGTAGCTGCCCTCCGCCGGCCATTTGGTCGCCGGAGGAGGAATTCCGACCCCCTCCGCCGTCTCGGGCTTCACCGGCGACGAGCCGCCGACGTGTTAGCCTCGGCTGACCAGGGGTTTGACCTCCCCTAGGTCCATGACAGGTGGGCCCGGCCCCTGCTAACTTTGGTTAAGTTAATAACTACTTTTAGTTAAGCCACTGACCCACTGACAGTAGGCCCCACCCCTGGTCAAACCCCAGTCAGCGCTGGGTTTGACCGGGATTAACTCCTGTGACACTGACATATGGGGCCCACAGGTCAGATTTGACCTGGA
Source organism: Triticum dicoccoides (assembly GCF_002162155.2). Lineage (NCBI taxonomy): Eukaryota > Viridiplantae > Streptophyta > Magnoliopsida > Poales > Poaceae > Triticum > Triticum dicoccoides. Next base: position 218,060,756 of record NC_041380.1, read on the forward strand.
CAACGCCGTTGACTTGCTGACGTCACTGTGAAGTCATGCTGACGCAGTAATTCTTTTCTGGATTTATTATTATTCAGAAATTTCAGAAAATGCCCTAAACTTCAATAAATCATAGAAAATTAACCGTAACTCCAAATTTAATAAATTATATATGAAAAATTATCAGAAAAATTCAAGGAATCCATCTGTACCATTTTCATGCATGTTAGAACAACTTATAGGTGCTGTTTAGCACAAATCAATTAAAGGGCATTTAAATAATCACATATGGAGTTTGAATTTGAATTTTATATTCAAACCAACTTCATTTAATCCGTTGCTAGTTGCATTAGCCCAACACACATTCATTTTGCCATGTCATGATCATGCATCATATTGTGCATTGCATTGATTGTGTTCCCTTCTGTGTTGCCGGTATTCGTCCCCTCTCGATAGACGTGATACCGATGATGTGATCGTTGACACTGATGAAGACTCAATGTTATCTTCAGAAGTGCCAGGCAAGCAAAACCCCCTTGTTCATTCCGATAAAATCCCACTCTCTCGCTCCTGCTCTCTTTTACTGCATTAGGACAACAACGACATATTTGTTACTTGCTGCGGTAGCTGAACCCCTTTATCCTTTGCATGACCTGTCATTGCCACAGTAAATAGATGAAACCCACTAGCATGAGTAGGAGTTGTTTGAGCCCTGATGTGCCTACTCATTCATGCTTGTTTGTCATGCCTGCTACTGCTTAGAGTTGAGTCAGGTCTGATTCATCGGGGATGAATCAGAGGCAGGTGAACATGTCCTACTGTGTGTGAGCTAAGTGTGTGAACACGATTTGGTAAAAGGTGTCGGTGAGAGGCCATGTAGGAGTACATGGTGGGTTGTCTCATTGAAGCCGTCCTCAGGAACTGAGTTCTGTGTTTGTGATCCATGATTCAGCTACTACCATACATTGGGCCCTGAAATATGACCCCGCTCGACTTCTTAATCACCCTTGTCCTCTGTCCAGGAGTTGCAAGTAGTTTCTGGTGTTTGTAGTATGCTGGAGGCCGTGGACAGCGCTGACCGTAGGGGTGGGCTGTGATGCGGTAGGCACGTGGCCGGGTACACCGGGCGCCCGTTTGGTGTCACGGAACCCTGTTCACATCGTTTGGGGCTGTGAGCGAAACTCCGGCCGGATCTCCTCATGGATGGAACCCGAATAGGCGATAAACCTGGACTAGAGACTTGAGTGTTTAGGTAGGTCGTGGTCTACACCCACGTCGGCTTTCGCTTGAAGTCTGCCGAGCACATGTCGTGTGCAGACGCTAAGTGGTGGAAAAATGTATGAAGAAGTACACCCCTGCAGGGTTAACATCATCTATTCGAATAGCCGTGTCCGCGGAAAAGGACTTCTGGGTTGCTTATATCAGTTCATAGACAAGTGAAAGTGGATACTCTAAAATACGCAAGATAAGCGTGAGTGCTATGGATGGCGTTCTCGTAGGGAGACGGGAGCGGATCCATAGTGGTGTATTGATATGGTGAATATGTGGACTCGTGTGCGCCACCTCAAAAGAGTTACTTGCAGTCGTAGTTCAGGATAGCCACCGAGTCAAAGCTGGCTTGCTGCAGTTAAACCCCACCACCCCTTTGTTGAAAATGATGCATATGTAGCTAGTTCTGATGTAAGTCTTGCTGGGTACATTTGTACTCACGTTTGCCTATTTTATGTTTTTGCAGAGAGACTTCAGTCTCACTAGTAGTTCCACGTGGACTTCGACGTTTAGCTTGTTACCTCAGCTACGATCTTGTGCCCCGGCAGGATCTGATCGATAGTCAGGCTTCTCAGCCTTTTTCATTTATAGATGTCTGTACTCAGACATGATAGCTTCCGCTTGTGCTTTGACTTGTATGCTCTGATTGTTGGGTCATGAGACCCATGTTTGTAATGTCTCGCTCCTCAGAGCCTATTGAATAAATTACTTGAGTCGTAGAGTCATGTTGTGATGCCATGTTGTATCTGCACATATCGAGCATATTGTGTGTATGCTATTGAAATGCTTGGTATGTGTGGGATCTGACCATCTAGTTGTTTATCTTTAGTAGCCTCTCTTACCGGGAAATGTCTCCTAGTGTTTCCACCGAGCCATGGTAGCTTGCTACTGCTCCGGAACACTTAGGCTGGCCGGCATGTGTCCTTCTTCGTTCCTGTGTCTGTCCCTTCGGGGAAATGTCACGCGATGAATACCGGAGTCCTGTTAGCCCGCTACAGCCCGGCTCACCGGAGTCCTGCTAGCCCAGTGCTACAGCCTGGATTCACTCGCTGATGACCGACACGTTCGATGCTGGGTCATGGATGCCTGTCCCTGTAAGTTTGTGCCACTTTGGGTTTACGACTAGCCATGTCAGCCCGGGCTCCTTATCATATGGATGCTAGCGACACTGTCATATACGTGTGCCAAAAGGCGCAAACGGTCCCGGGTAAAGGTAAGGCGACACCCGTGGGAATACCGTGCGTGAGGCCGCAAAGTGATATGAAGTGTTACATGCTAGATCTATGTGGCATTGAGTCGGGGTCCTGACAACAAGAGAAGAAGAAAACGGACGGCACCTGGGCCCCGGCAAGCCAGTATCGCTGGGGGCTGCGAGTGCCAAGAATCGTCCACGGCAAACCAGAGTTGCCGGGGCCTGCAATATCAGATAAGTCTTTCATCCCTCATCATGCATCCTCTTATGGACTGGGGAATGCGAAACCGCGTTTCTTCCCGAAAACTGCCGTGCTCCCTCAACTCTAGGCCCTGGGGCTCGTTTCCGGGGGCCAAGTTTGGTCGTAGTCGCGGCAGCAAAGGGATGAAACGAGGAGACCGCACCCACCTCGTTCCCGCCTCCGTCAAAGGCGTGAGAAAGGTCGAGCGACGTGGGAAGGCGGCAGGGCCTGTTGCCGGGAGATGAGATGTCTATCCGAGGCACACCAAGGATTTGCTCCTTGGCGTGCATTCAACTCGCGAGACAAATAACCCGGCAAGCATCCCCTTTTCATTAAAAAACATCCCACTCAGGTACAGTCCATAGAGGATGAAAAACATGAAAGAGAGGATTACAAGTTGTAGATACAGCTAAGGCCCGAAGGCTTACAAATTAAAAAGATAAGATGCCCGTAATCCCTTTCTTGTCCCTCTCTTCAGGAGGCAGGTCAAGGAGGCGAAAAGGGCAAAAGGAGCGCCTAGGCGAGCTACGGGTGCCAGAAGACACCAAGAGAACATCCCGGGGGCCGTCCGAAGGCTGGACGGCGATGGCGGCGCCGGAAGCGGGGCTCGAAGACGGGGCGGCAGGACGTCAGCACGCTGTCGAGGGCACCACGCCCTCGTACTCCGACCTGACGGCCTTGTCGCCATCCCTCTTCCCCTTCCGCAGCCTCCCTACGCCAGCCGCCCAAGGAGACGACCCCGGGGAGTTCAAGGAGCCGGCGACACGGATGATGGGGTCGCCGGTGCCGCGCGAAGCGGCGCCCGACGCCTAGTCGGACCCGCCACCCCGCCGCCCGCTACCCTCGTCGTTGCTGTCGCTCTCCTCCTCGTCACTCTCGCTCGAGGAGGAGCCTTCGCTGTCGGAGGAGCTGCCCACGCAGCACTTCGCCCGAGTGCCAAAGCACCCGAAGACCTTGACGGAGAGGAGATCGCCCTCCATCAACTTAAAATGGAGGGTAAACCCCTCCATCAGGCTGTGGATGTGAGCGAACGTCTTCCACCCTCGATCAAGATACATCACATTAGGGGCTGGGAATACAACATGGACTCGCGTGCCGCTGATCCCACAGCCCCTTATGTGCAGTCTCAGTGTCTCGGGCGGGTCCAACTCCATCGCGCGCGCAAACGGAGCTGGAAGCCGGAGGCGACGACGAGGCACCTGGCGCAGCTTGACGAAGAACTCGCAAGGGTCGTCCCCTATGTGGACCGCAGTGGGGGGAGGAGCTGCCGGCGGAGGCGAAGCTGGCGCGCCGCCCCGTCCGCCTCTTCCCCGAGCGCCTCGACCTCGTCCTCGACCTCGTCCGCGACCTCGCCCCCTCCCTCTTCCCCTTATGGATGGCTCTGCCACCACGGGCGCGGAAGATGGAGAGATGCGCTGTCTGGAGGCGGCCCTCGCCGCCACCGATGAAGGGCCTGAGTTCCCTTTCTCCATGGCGAATGAGAGAAAGGGGAGCTGAAGCTGAAGAAAGGAGGAGATGAGAGAGTGCGGAATTCTGCGCTCCCCTCCCGCTCTTTATAAAGGAGCGAGGTGGGGGCTCGGCCGCCCCGCTCAGCGAATCAAGGCACGGGAAGAGCAGGGAGTCGAGGCCAACCCGCTGCCTCTGCTCACGACGGCCCAGTTTCCCACTTCCACCGTCCGCGACCCCGAGCGCATGGGAGCCGCGTGGCGGAGATGCAGAACCAAGGCGACGGGTGAGGCGGCCTCGCTCCGCCCCGTGATCGCGGGGAGTGGACGTCCCGAAAACCGTGCACCGGCGTCGTCCAGTAAATGCACCACGCCCCCACGCCTACCTCCGTGTAGGGAGGAGGGCGTGAACCGTCCCCATCATAGTGGCCTGACGCATGCTCGAGGGGCTTAGCCCCGCGCACGCCGCCCGCGTCACCCACGACGCCGCGTTTGACGCGTGCCGCTCTGGGCGTGCGCGGTGGGAGCGGAGAGATATGCGGCGTCACCTAGGCCGCGCGTGCTCGTGCACTGTTTTGGGCCTGGCCCAACAGCGCTCGGCACCGTGTATGGCCCAGGCCCGGGGGCTCCTGTCGGTGTACTAGAGTAGGGGTACCCTAGTATCCCGAACTCGTGCACGGGCAGTCGCAGCGTCCCGCGGCAAGGCTTGCCGGGTGACCGCCAAGACCCTCTGTGGTTCCCTCGAAGACCATTCAAGAACAAAGTACTCAAACCAAGGCCCCGACAAGAGGAGCTTGCCGGGAAGGCCACTCAAGGCATACCAAGAAAGCTTGCCGCGACGCGCCCTGCGTCCCGGCAAGGCCCGGTGAGCGACAAGCTCCCAAACACGACAAGACGACGACCGCGGCAAGGAGCTTGCCGCGGGAAACCCCCACTTCGTGCCTGCGCTCCAGCACACCTGCTAATGTGTCGCTCCAGGACTCTCCCAAGCACACGTGGCAGGAGGCTGCGCAGCTAGGGGTGCGCGGTGGCAAGCGGAGATGAAGAGAAGGCCATCGTGGCAAACGGTGGCGCTCCTAACGGTCACTTTTTGCACTGTTTAGGCAGCTCAGACAGGCATTTAATGACTTTGTCCCCTGCCGTCAGAGTTAGGTAGGGTGCACTGTATCCACAGTAGCGGTAGCTGCACCTACCGCATCCTTTTCCATTTTTACCCTTCTAGTCTACGTTGCCACCTCTCGGTGACCCCTTGAAAGTATAGAAGGAGGCCCAGGCGCAACGTAGAGGGAGGTTCGGCCGGTTCGGCTCATTCGAAACATCAGGAACACCCTCACGCTCAGTTTGGCAGCGTCCATCGCTCCTGAGCAAGAATTCAATACACACAAACAAGCAGCAGTAGGGTTTTACGCATCCGTGCGGCCCGAAGCTGGGTAAAACCGCTCGCGTGTACCGCCTCGATCTGCTCTTTGTGCGGCCTCCGCCCTCACCGAACCGAAAGGGGCCCTGTCCCCATAGGTGTTGGTGGAATCAGCATCCCCGACAGAGGCCCTCTATATTCGGCACGCAAAGTCTGTCTCCGTACCATAATATTTCCTCATTGTCTATGACGAATTCCGAGGCCTTGCCCATACTCACTTTTCTTTTTATGCCTTCGATGCTGGGGTGTCCATGTTGAGCTTTCTTAACCTGCTCCACAAGGGTGGGTTGTCCAAATTTGACACAGTGCCTTCCGTGACCATCATCAAGTTGAGTTTGGCGAACTCCTGTTGAAATTCATGTCTCAAGCCTTGCAGACTGTTGTCGTCCGAGCTGGTGTTTCGACTAAGAGCATCTGCCACTACGTTTGCTTTTCCTAGGTGGTAGTGGATGCCAACATCATAGTCTTTCACTAATTCCAACCAGCGCCGTTGCCGCAAATTGAGCTCTGGCTGTGTGAAAATATATTTGAGACTTTTGTGGTCCGTATATATTTCACAACGATCCCCAAGCAAAAAGTGTCTCCACTCTTTGAGTGCATGAATGACTGCTGCCAATTCTAAGTCATGAGTGGGATAATTTTCTTCATGCTTTCGAAGTTGCCTTGAAGCGTACGCGACAACCTTGCCTTCTTGCATCAGCACACATCCGAGGCCTTTCCGGGATGCGTCACAATACACTTCAAAACTTTTGTGCATGTTTGGTATAACTAACACTGGTGCGGTTGTTAATTTCTTCTTGAGTTCTTGGAAACTCTTCTCGCAAGCTTCAGTCCACACAAATTTCTTCTCCTTCTTGAGTAACTGTGTCATTGGTTTCGCTATGGTGGAGAATCCCTCAATGAACCTTCGGTAGTATCCAGCCATTCCTAGAAAACTGTGGACATCTGTTATGTTGGCTGGTGGTTTCTAGCCAAGTACGGCCTTGACTTTTTCTGGGTCCACGGCAACACCTTATTGGGTCAGTACCTGGCCTAGAAAACCAACCTGTCTTAACCAAAATTCACATTTGCTGAATTTGGCATATAATTGGTGTTTCCTTAACTCTCCTAGTACAATCCTGAGATGTTCTGCATGCTCTTCTGGTGTCTTAGAGTATACCAGAATATCATCAATGAACACCACGACAAATTTGTCCATAAATTTCATAAACACTTTGTTCATGAGGTGGACAAAATATGCGGGGGCGTTTGTTAGTCCAAACGGCATTATTGTAAACTCATATAGTCCGTATCTGGAGGTGAATGCTGTCTTAGGGATATCTTCTGTCCGGAATTTTAATTGATGATATCCTAACCTTAAATCAATTTTTGAGAAAACTTTGGCTTGTGCGAGCTGGTCAAATAAATCATTTATCCGTGGCATCGGATATTTATTTTTGACGGTGACCATATTGAGTGCTCGATAGTCTATGCATAATCTCAGTGTCCCATCCTTTTTCTTGGCAAATAATACTGGCGAACCCCAAGGTGAGGAGCTGGCTCGTATAAATCCTTTGTCCAGCAATTCTTTTATTTGCTTCTTTAATTCTACTAACTCGGAGGGTGCCATCCTATAGGGTTTCTTGTAGATGGGGGTGGTTCCAGGTGCTAGTTCAATGCTGAATTCTATTTCCCGGTCTGGTGGCATTCCTGGTAGTTCTTTGGGGAAAACGTCGGGGAACTCACATACCACTGGAACTTTGCTTAACTCTGAGGTGTCCACCTTGTTCAATCTTGGTTGTCGTGATCCTGGTCTTTCTTGGGCTGCGACTTTTATTGTCTTCCCGTGATGATGAGTGAGGATTACAGTCCGGTTGAAGCAATTGATAAATCCCTTGTTGGTGGTTAACCAATCCATTCCTAGGATAACCTCCCGTCCTTTATTTTCCAATACGATGAGGTTTGCTTGAAATTTTATTCCTCTGAGCTCGATAACCACACCTTGATAGTAACTCTGAGTGACTTGCTTATTCCCAAGGGACTTGATGATCATGAATTTTTCCAAAGGGAGTATCGAAAAATCATGTTGCAAAGCAAAACTCTTCGAAATGAACGAGTGAGAAGCTCTAGAATCAAACAAAACCATGGCAGGTATTGTGTTGACAGGGAACGTACCGAGTACGATATCCGGGGCATTTTGTGCTTCCTCCTTGCTCACATGGTTCAGGTGACCCTTCTTGTGATTGTTGTTGGGGTTGAAGTTGTTATGCTTGGGTGCTGAATTGTTCCCATTGTTGTTTGGCTTTGGGGCCGAGTTTCTTGGCTTTGGGCACTGTTTAGCATAGTGTCCTTCCTCCCCACAAGCATAGCAAGTAACACCTGGGCGATACGTAAAATCCTTGTCCCTTGCGTGAAAATTCTTGATTGGGCGCGGGACATTGGTTGTGGGTCGGTTTGCTCCAATCTTCTGAGGGTCAGTCTTGTGCTGGTTGTTGGGAGCATGAGTAACTTGGTCCCTTTTCCGCTCGCGAAATTCCTCCAAGCTGTGGCGCTCATTTTCCAATGTAATGGCCTTGTCCACAAGCGTTTTGAAGTCTGGAAAGGTGTGTACGACCAGCTGGCATTTAAGTGCTGGTGCCAGACCATCCAGAAACTTCTCCATCTTTTTGTTCTCCATCATACGTTCTTCGTTGGCATAACGAGATAATAGGGTAAATTGACTATTGTAGTCAGTCACTGTCATGCTTCTCTGCTTGAGGTCGTCAAATTCCCTTTTCTTGATCTTCATAATGCTCCTGGGAATGTGCGCCCCACGAAATCCTTCTTTAAAATCTTCCCATGTGATAATGTTTTCATCGGGGTGCATGTGGAGGAAATTCTCCCACCATGACGCGGCTGCTCCCGTGAGATAGTGAGGTGCATAAAGTACCTTCTCACGGTCTGAGCATTGTACAATAATCAGCTTCCTCTCAATGTCTCAAAGCCAATCATCGTCCTCAAGAGGTTTATCAGTATGAGAGAACGTTGGGGGACGCGTCTTCTGTAATTCAGACAATTTAGAGTGCTGCTGATAAGGCTCACGATGATTCCCCATATTGATAACATGGTTCATCATTTCCTGGTGCTGCCGCTGGCTTTGCTCATAAAGTCGGCATACTTGAGTAAATGCTGTCTCACTGCCTTGCTGACTTGACTGTCCCTGTGTGAAGTTGTTGCTAGTCTGGGCACCATAATTTTCTTCCGGCGGGTTTGGCATGGAACGCATCCAGGGACGAGGCATTTTTCACTCTGGGGTAATTTTGCAAACTCATGAGAAAATTGAGTCATAAATATTTTTTTGAAAAGGCGGAAATTTTAAGAACTCTCAGATTTTTCAAGATAAACACTAGATCGCGCGTGGAGAAGGACCGCTCAGTACATATCTTACATGCAAGCCTTAATTATACAATACATCACTCAGGATGTGCGTACACATTCCTGACACGTTATTTAGGCTAGTGCACTTCTCCGAGATCCTACATGATGCGCACACAAACTACTACTCACCAAACCTATGTACATATAAACATATCATACAAGCTGGCACATCACACTGCTGCTAGGCGTGCTCAGTCGGAGATGGTGAAGACCTCCTTTGGCCTGCTGAGGGTAAGAGCTAGTGGTGCTGGAGACTCAACCTCTTCCTCAATGATAGGCTCCAGGCGCGAAGTACTAGGTCGTGGAGCTGGCGCGGGTGTGGCAGGTGGTGCGGCTCTGACGGGAGTAGGAGCAATGACCTGGTCAAACTCCTCAATGGTGGGCAGGCGACGAGCGGTGGCTAAGATGGCCGGTGTATATGATGCTGAGGACGAGACGAACGTCAGTGGTGGTGCCATGTGGAGGAGCTCCCTCCTGTTGGCGGAGCAGCCATGGATGGAATACATGCGAGCAGCTACGAGGTCGTCCATGAGGTTGTCGAAAGCTGCCTCTAGTGCCTTGAGGTACTCAATAAGCATCTCAATAGCCTCATCTCTTTCTCCCCTGGTGCAAGCGAATGCATAGTGGCAAGTGTATGGCACGTGGCATGGGAGGTAGCGGTAGCGACGAGTCTTCATTGAAGGAAGAACATCCCGGAGACGAGCTATTGCCTCGCGGGCAGCCATCTGCATGGCATGCCTCTCCGTAGGCATGGCCCTCCCGATGAAACAGAAGCGGCAGAACTCGGCGCGTCCTCCCTTGAACTGAACTGCGGCCTGGTACATGGACAAACTGTCGCTGAGCTTGTGCCGGTAGAGTGTGAACTCCGGACGGACTGATGGCCCGATCGCGATCTTGGTGATGGAGATGAGGAGTTTGACAAACCCCTCAGGAACATTGGCGAACACCTGTGACTTCACAAACATTGCCCGCCATCTACAAAAGTAGACAAAATCCCGAATAGTCAAATCATAAATTTATGATGACCAACAGAAAATTGCTACAATATGCAGAATAATAAAATAAGCTAATAACCGATTAGCGATCGCACCTAGTGGCTTCCTACAGTCAGCCTGGCTCTGATACCAAGTTAGTCACGACCGCCTTTCCAATAAAACATTTATTGAAAAGCCGACCTTTGTATTAACTAGTACAGAAGAATTCTGCTTACTGGCAGACAAAACCTTGATACAGAAATCCAGCAGTACTAATATTATACATGGTTGAGTTGAGGATGCTCAACAAATTATTACAAGCATGCCTATATTATACATAGAGGCGGATATGACACAAGGGTATGGTGGCATAACTACTGACTCATAATAGAGGTGGTGGTGGATATGTCACAGTGAGGTGGGTGACATGACTCTAAAATCTTACAGCTCATCAAGCGTCGGAGTGAGGCTTCATGATTTTTATTTGGGTGGCAGAAGCGTGTATAATACAATTGAACAACTCCAGGGTCGCACGTGACTGACTGGGACTCCTCTAGGCGTCGGACTCGCTATCGAACTCTTCATCCATAAGATCGCCTTCGTCAACATCTGGCCAAATCAACAAGCCAGGTGAGTACTTTTGAATGTACTCGCAAGACAGTTCGGACATAAGATATAACAAATGTAAACATGATGCACATGAGCAGGTCAGTATGCACAATCAAATAATAGATTTGTACTGCACGATAAATATGAGGAAATCAGGCGGTAGTCCTCCTGAAATCCCAACAAAAATAACTGAAAACCGATCGGGTGTCTGAAGCGATGCCTCGAAAGGTGGAAACAAATTCAGCATGCCGCAGTCGGGCGTCGAGGCGACACCACATAAAGGGCTTATATTGAAAAGTAAATAACAGGACGTGCCACAGTCGGGCGTCTAGGCGACACCTCGAAAAGGGCTTATAATGAAAATAAATAACAATGATGCCACAGTCGGACGTCAGAGCGACATCACATAAAGGGCTTATATCAAAAGTAAATAACAATAATGCCACAGTCGGACGTCTGCGCAACATCACATAAAGGGCTTATGTCAAAAGTAAATAACAATAATGCCACAGTCGGACGTCTGCGCGACATCACATAAAGGGCTTATATCAAAAGTAAATAACAATAATGCCACAGTCGGACGTCTGAGCGACATCACATAAAGGGCTTATAGTTTATCATTCGAATTTAAGTAGCTCATGAATTCAAATCATCACAAGGAAATACTCAGCGTATAATAATAAACTGGTTAGTCCATTCACATGAATAACCTTCAACCGAGTTTACCACTCTCGGTTGTATGTTTATACTCCGGAGACTGTCACCGGGGTTGACACTGAGATTTGACACTGAGACTGACACTGGCACTGAGATGATGTCCAAGTCCTTGATCGTGGACATGGATACTCGAATGATTTTGACTCTATAGAGTTTGTACTCTTTAACCACGGCCAACGGATTTCAGTAGTCACAAGGACTAGTTCCGTTTACGGTGTTTTAGAAGAAACAAGTCTAACCAGTACACACCCATTCCACATTCCGTTGCTAGGGATCACCCTCGGAGATGTTCAACAAAAATCTTAAGACGGGGAGGCTACAACCTCGAATAGCATGGGATCAAATTTATATTGCGCGCTCTAAGGGGTGCCCCCCTCTCGGTTCCAACCGGAAACACCCATGCCCCCTGACCGGATGACTGGCTTTAATCCAGGGCCATGGAACCCTCATCGCGGTCCCTCTGTTTGGTGTGTACCAGGAAAGAGGTTTGCAACTTACTAAACTGCACTCTTTGTAGAAAACATGTGGCAGCACGAAGGGGAAACGAAGGGATCGAGACTTGACCCACGTTAAAACTGGAGTTCACGGTTGGCATAAAACTGGCATGCTTCAACAATACCAGCCTGCAACCTATCATGTCACCACATGATCGTGTTATCTTATCATCATAAGAACACATCAACTTCGAAGCTCACCGGTAGCTTGCCTTGCATGTACATAACATTCACAAATGCTTATATAGACATGCCATGAGAAAACTACTCGAGAAAACATGCAAAACACTCATCATATCAAAGGTTCAAACATGCTTGCCTGGTTCGGAGAAGTCGGAGTCTAGCTCGGCGAAGTACGCGTCTGCTTTACTCCTCCTGGTATCTACGTATTTAAAGAAAAACCGGATACTACATAAATACCGTGCGTGCACAAAAAGTATCCCAAATATTTTTCAAATAAATAGGACGAAAAACTAGACAGAAATATAAAGATGACAGAAAAGGTTTCAAGTTAAAATCATCTTTTGTTTAAAAGTTATAAGAGTTTTAGTCCAGGGACCTTTCTGTAATGAAATAGAAAGTTTTCAGGGTTTATTTTATAAAAACAGAAAACGTTTTAGTCTAGAATACGTCAATCCAGGGGGAAGACGTATTTTGCCCGAAGGCGTTTTCAGAAAACGTTTCAAAAAGAAGAAAAAGCTGACGGGGAGGTCCCACCCGTCGGGTTTGAAAACTGAAACATAGTGCTGGCGCACGAGGGCCGCGGTGGTCGCCGGCGGCGATCCACGGCGAGGCAGGGGATCAGTGGTTACCAACATGTTCACCGTGTTCTTCCGCACCTGTGGGTGGTGGACTTGAGCGTCAGTGAGCACCACATCGATAGCGGCCCCAACTCCGGCGGACGGTGGTTCGGGTGAGGTTGATCTCGCCGGGGAGAGCTGCAAAGAACGAATTGAGGCTCAGGTTAGGGTACTGGGTGCACTAGGGATTTGCTGACGCGGTTTGGGAGGCGGGGGTGGCCTCACCTGAGTGAATCAAGCCGGAGCCCGAGGAGGAACAGGGCGGCCGGAGTCGGGGAAGGTGACCTCCTCGGGGTCCTTCTAGTGGCTAGGCAGGGCTCTGGTGAGGTGGAGGTGTGGCGCTGGGTCGAGAACGAGCTCGGGGGCTCCTTTTATAGCCGATCCGAGGCGGTGGCCGTGAACGGGATAACACCGGCGATGATTACGGCGAGGCAGAGGATAGTCAGGTGGATTAGGGAGCTAGGCATCACCACGAGGGTTCACTAGTTCCGTTCAAGTGCTAAGCTAGGCCTGCCTTGGGTGTTACTCAACGTTCCCGACGGAACGGCTCACGGGACTCGTCGGCGGCAGAGAGCACGCGCTGTGCTGCTCAGGCCACGGCGACGGTGCCGCAGCGTGCACAGGCAAGCGAAAAGCCACGCGGAGGCCATGGGTGGCTTGGGCGGTGCTGGACGGCACCGAAAGGTGGTGCCGATCCCTGCTGGCCGCCACGGGTGGCTCCGCCACCGCAGAAGCTGCCGGCGTCGGCGAGACGCGTCACCACCGACGGTGGTGCCCGTCCAAACGAGTGTGCAGCGCTCTGGATAAGGAGGGGGAACAGGGAGCAAGGATCCAAGGAGGCTACTGGCGAGATTGTCGACGGGTTCTGACGAAACGACACTGTCGCCTGAACCCAGACACTGAATCTCTGAACTTTTCTGAATCCAGACAGAAACAGTGCATGCCAGGTGTTCGATGAAATGATTTTGGCATGTGGGAATTTTTTCTGGAGCTAATCTTTGGTGAGGTGGCCTCTTAGTGTATCTAGAAGCTGCATGAATTATCTCAGAATTTTTGGAAAAAGAAAAATATGAATTTCACCAAAAATGGCATTTCTGGTCCAAACTTGCAGTGGACAAAATTTTAAATATTTGAACTGAGGCCAAGTGGATCTTGATGGATCTAGGTTGAGGGTACTAAGGACTAGTGGGAGGAGTTGGTTTGGGATCAAAACTCAAAAGAAATTTGGTACTTCCTTTGCAAATCACCTAGGCCCATAAATAATGGCAGAAATAGTTTTTGAGGAAAAGTAAATTGAATAAAAGCCAAATATGGCTTGAGACTTGCTGGAGATGCGAGTCCTGACTTGATCCAAGGCAGGGAGGGGTTTTGGAAGGCTATGTCAAAAAGTGACATGGCAAAAGAGGAACCTTTGAATGGGGAAAAGAATAAACCCATAACTCCTAGGGTTTCTTTTTAACAGAAGAAATTTCAAAAATGAATTTGAGTAGAGGCAAGACAAAAATGAAAAGCTCTCAAGGCCAAAAATCAAGGTTGAGAAGAGTACAAAAATATTTGTCATAAAAGTTTAATAAAAAATTTAAATAGCTTCCTCCAAATCACATAAAGATTTTGATAAAAACCAAATTGAAATTTTTGGAGTGTCACACCTCGGGATCCATCCCCACCAACCGCACCCTCCGACCAGATCCCTGATTTTCCGCGCAGCCGCCCGAGCATCTCGATGGATCGAGTGCTTCGCGTCCAAGCACAGCCCCCTGCTCATGCCCCGAGCCTCACGTCGTCCAGGAGCACGAGCTCCATCGCCTCGCTGCCACTAGCAGGAGCATCCCCATCGCCGGCCTCCAGGACCTCTGCTCCTCCTCTCTATCTCCTTCTCCTCCCTCTCTCGATTTCTTCTCTCTCACGTATCTCTCTCTCCCTGTTCTTGCCGCCGCAGGGAACCGCCGTCGCCTTCCTCCGCCGCCATTGCCCGTCCTCGGCCGGATCCCGTCGTCAGGGCCCTGTCCCCGCCGCCGGGAACCCCAAGTCCCGCTGTCGATGTCGTTCCCCTACCATGGCGCCTCAACCTCCGCTCCAGCCGCACGCCAAGGCCAGCTCCTCTTCGCCCAGATCCGCCGCCCTGCTCTGTTCTTCGCCGTTTGCCGCTAGGACCTGCGCTGCCGGAGTCGTCCTCCTCGCCGTCCTCCCGCCGGAGAGCACCACCAGCAGCGCCGCGAGGCCTCTACTCCCTTCCCTTTCCCTTTCCTTACTGAACCTCTCCCTCTCCTGTCGCTCAGCTCTCTCTCTCTCTCTCTCTCTCTCTCTCTCCTTTTTTGTTTTTTTCATGGACAGGGGATCAAGCCGCCACCACTATGGTCTTCCTCCGCCATGGGACACCGGCGCCCCGACCTCCATCCCCGCCCGATGCCCAGCTCCGTTCGCCTCCTCTGCTACGGCGTCATCCCCGTCGCCGGAGGATGCGGCACCCGGCCACCTCGAGCCCCAACGCCGGCGAGCCATCACCTCCGCCGCCCTTGCCCGTTCCTGACCGGCGTCACTCTGCAACCCGTCGCTGCCGTTTGTCTTCAGAGACGAGCAGAGCAGTTCCCCCGCGCCTGGAACCACTCGATCTCGTTGACCGCAGCCATGCGCTCATGCAGCGCCTCGCTGGGCCGCTGCCAAGGCTCAGCCTACTTCCCCATGATCCGGCCTCCTCCAGTCCTAAACCGAGTGGGCCAAGGCCCACTTGGTGAGGCCACCCCGCCGAAGCCCCTCTGTTTTTTTCCTGTTGTTGGGCCAACAGATTCGGCCCGTGACATTTTTTCCTGTTCAAGTCGATTTTCATATTTATCCCAGAGATTATAGTTTTACAGATTAGCGCCTAAGCTTCATGCATATTTTAACTCACAAACTAAGAATCACATGGAAAAACTTAATATATGAAACTTGCTTAGAATTTTGTGTAGATTAATAATTTGCAACTTTCATCTATGTTTAAAATGATTAAATTGCTGTTTGTTTAAACTTGCTTAAATAACTTGCTAAAATGTTTAATTTCATAACTAATTAACCGTAGCTCGGTTTTAAATAATCTTTATATGTAATTGGGGTATAAAAATGCCTAGTTTAACATGGTGGCTTTACTTTGCATGTTTAATGACTCTAAAATATGGTTTAGGGCATAACAGTACCAAACCTAAAATATGCACATGAGGAGTTTCCGGACTTGTTGTTTGTTGTTCCGGCCTCATTTTAACTTGCATAGATAGGTAGTTTTCATTATGCTTCACCTCTTGCCATGTTTAACAACATTTAATATTGTTGGGTTCATAAACAAGATCGAATTAAATAACTTGAATGTGGTGTTCCGTCAATATGCAACTCGTTGCATATTGAGCTCCACTTTAATTTGTAGTGTTGTTTGTGCACTTTGCCATGCCATGCTTCTTTAAACCGGACATGCATCATACTTGGTTGTGCATCATGCCACGATCATGTGATAGTTTTTTACTATGTTGTTTGCTTCTTTCCGATTACTTCTCGCGTTATCTTCGGTTTCGTTCCGGAGTTGTGAGGATCCGTTCGACTACGTCCGTTTGTCTTCTTCATGGACTCGTTCTTCTTCCTTGTGGGATTTCAGGCAAGATTACCATACCCTCGAAATCACTTATATCTTTGCTTGCTAGTTGCTCGCTCTTTTGCTATGCCTATGCTGTGATACCTACCACTTGCTTATCATGCCTCCCATAATGTTGAAACAAGCCTCTAACCCACCTTGTCCTAGCAAACCGTTGTTTGGCTATGTTACTGCTTTGCTCAGCCCCTCTTATAGCGTTGTTAGTTGCAGGTGAAGATTGAAGTTTGTTCCTTGTTGGAACATGGAGATGTTGTTCCTTGTTGGAACATGTTTACTGGTTGGGATATCACAATATCTCTTATCTAATTAATGCATCTATACACTTGGTAAAGGGTGGAAGGCTCGGCCATATGCCTGGTGTTTTGTTCCACTCTTGCTGCCCTAGTTACCGTCATATCGGTGTTATGTTCCTGGATTTTGCGTTTCTTACGCGGTTGGGTTATAATGGGAACCCCTTGACTGTTCGCCTTGAATAAAACTCCTCCAGCAATGCCCAACCTTGGTTTTACCATTCGCCACCTAGCCTTTTCTTTCCCTTGGGTTCTGCAGACTCAGGGGTCATCATTATTTTAACCCCCCCCCCAGGCCAGTGCTCCTCTGAGTGTTGGTCCAAACTAGAGCCCTGTGCAGCGGCCCCTCAGCGAAACTCGAGGTGTGGTTTTAGTTGTATGGAGCGCTCATCTGAGTGTGCCCTGAGAACGAGATATGTGCAGCTCCTGTCGGGATTTGTCGGCACATTCGGGCGGTGTTGCTGGACTTGTTTTACCATTGTCGAGGATGTCTTGTAACCTGGATGCTGAGTCTGATCGGAATGTCTTGGGAGAAGGAATATCCTTTGTTGACCATGAGAGCTTGTGATGGGCTAAGTTGGGACACCCCTGCAGGGATTTGAACTTTCGAAAGCCGTGCACGCGGTTATGGGCAGACAGGAATTTGTTAATGTCCGGTTGTAGAAAACCAGAAGTTGATCTTAATTAAAATACATCAACCGCGTGTGTTGCCGTGATGGTCTCTTTCCGGCGTAGCCCGGGAAGTGAACACGGTGTTGGAGTTATGTTCGGTGTAGGTTGTTCTAGGATCACTTCTTCATCATAGTTTCTCGACCGTGCTTTGCCTTCTCTTCTCGCTCTCATTTGTGTATGTTAGCCACCATATATGCTAGTTGCTTGCTGCAGCTCCACCTCATACCTTTTACCCTTCCTATAAGCTTAAATAGTTTTGATCGTGAGGGTGTGAGATTGCTGAGTCCCCATGACTCACAGATACTACCAAAACCAGCTTGCAGGTGCCGATGAGACCGTGCAGGTGACGCAACTGAGCTCAAGGAGGATCTCAATGAAGGTCTTGTCCTTTATGTTGTTCCATTTCCAGTTGATCAGTAGTGGAGCCCAGTCGGGACGATCGGGGATCTGTGTAGCATTTGGGGTAGTCTTCTTTTATTTTGGTTCCGTAATCGGACCTTGATTGTATCTGGCTGATGTAATGCTTTATTCATGTATTGTGTGAAGTGGCGATTGTAAGCCAGCTATGTATCTCTTTCCCTTTTGTATTACATGGCTTGTGTGAAGATTACCTCACTTGCGACATTGCTTTCAATGCGGTTGTGCCTCTAAGTCGTGCGTCGACACGTGGGAGATATAGCCGCATCGAGGGTGTGACATCTTGTTATTTTCCCAACCTCGGTAAAACCGCTGGACCTTTATTGTGATAATTCCGGTGCCATTGCACAAGCCAAGGAGCCGGGGAATCACCACAAGGTCAGACACAAAGATCGGAAATATCACCAGACACGAACTATCGTAAAGAGTGGTGATGTAGAGTTATGCAAAATTCACATGGATGCAAATGTTGCGGATCTGTTGACTAAGCCGCTTCCACAACCCAAGCATGAGGGGCACGTTAGAGCTATGGGCATTCAATGTCTATTTGATTGACTCTAGGGCAAGTGGGAGACTGTTGGATATATGCCCTAGAGTCAATCATGTATGATGATATTTCCTATGTGTTTATGAATAAAGATAGTCCTTGGACATTATCAATGATGTGTATAAGCAAGTACGTGACTTCTTTGTGGGACTATGCATTGTACGATGACTGTCCTAAAAGGTCCCTAGTCGAAAGGGTTGTGTGGACGCGCAGCCAGCTAGACTAGCATATGACACGGTCGATGGCTTGGTCTCACCAGCCATGGAGCATTGGATGCTAACCGGATAATATGGACTTGGAAGGATCTGGTCGGATTCGACGTAGTCGGATCCGAGTCGAGATAAGGTCCAAGTTGGACAGACCCAACTATGAGACGGAGCGATATGTCATCTGTGAGTCTCTAGTACAACATATGTTCTATGTCCTAAGACCTGAGCTGACGCATGTACTCGGGATGGTCACAGACTTGCTTTGGTCCGACCAAATGCTACTCCGTGACTGGGTAGTTACAAAGGTAGGTTTCAGGCTTGTCCAGACCCATGCTGCGAGACATGGTCGAGCAAGATGGGATTTGCCCCTCCGACCAGGAGAGATGTACTCTGGGCCCCTCGTGTGATCCGACCAGGATAAGCATGGCCATGCGACAAGGATTATGAGATAATCCGGATAGTGGTCGGCATCACTGGAACGAGAAAGAGGTTGGGCTAGCACAAGGATGACAGACTCGCCTTGAGCTCGACAACATATATCGTGTGGCAAAAGGAATGGAAGTAGGATGTACAGGTTCGCTAACCAGCTTCATAGTCTTCTTGGTGTTTGGCATGCCTTGGTAGAAGCCGCTACCAACCATGCAGTTCGGAGTTGATCCGAACTGCGACCAAGCCGACTTGAACCTAATGGGTCGCGCGCTTAAGGGAAGGAACCTACAAGGTCGGATCCGAGGACACTGGTCGGATGTGATCTGAACTATATTCAGATTGTGGCCGAGTAGACTTATGGGCTTTAGGGTCCGTGCGAGGCCCAAGTGTTGAGCCCGCGACGGACGCCTATATATATAGTGGAGGTGCCGCACACTCACACGGTTGATCGCTTCGGTGCTGTCACTAGGGTTTGCATGTGTTGTGAAAAGACACCTCCCCTCGCTGTCGCTTGTGTGATCAGACCTAGCAGTCCGCCGCATGACATTCCTCCTGCACGCGCGGATACCGTTAGAGGCGGTGCACTTGTGCCGCTCTCGCGAACTTGTACGTGGGAACCGACCACCGGTTGTACGAGGGAGATCGGATGAGGAGGAGACGATTCACGCGGATGCGCTGCCCCAACTCTTCTTCCGCTGCACGGCACTGCGCATCTAGTGGTAACAAACTGTGATCCATCTCCCGTAGCATGTTCTTGGTTGTTCTACGCATAGGAAATTTTAATTTGCAGTCGACGCACCCTACTATAGTCCCCAACACATTGGTCCTCTGCCGGGGGAAGGGTCGTCGAAGCCTCCCCGGCAGAGGGCCTACCTCCGGGTGTCCCCTGGCTTCGCGCGCCTTGGGGAGGGGCCTGGCTCCCGACCCCTCTCCTGCTGCCCCCAGCGTGATCCTCCTCTCGTTAGGGAGGCCGTCGAGATGGGTGTGACACCCCGTCTCAGAGAAAACCGGAATGCCCCGTATTCCAGCCCATAAATCGAGGTGAAGTCTTCTGGAATATGGCACTGCTTAGCATAGAAAAAACCAGCTCTCTATTACAACACGAATATGATTACAAGGGTTCCGATATTACAATGAATAACATCGGCACGGCGACACTACGCCAACCACAGTTGCTCTATAAAAGCAGCATAATACTCGAAGCAGCGGAACAACTACTAGTAGCGGAACAACGAACGGCGATGTTGGACTCTAATCCGCAGGGACTTTGGCTGGAACGTTTATCCTAGTTCGCGAACACAGGAACAACACCAAACAAGCAAGCAATCCAGGCACGACCTGCAAGCTGGCATGACACGCTAGGTCAGTACATTGAATGTACTTGCACGCTCACAATAACCAGAAGCATTCAAGACAAACAACGGCATGGCAATTACAGGTTAAGCGGGAATTATCGTGAGATCATTATAACAACATGACATGAGCACCTGATATCCAAAGTAATACTCCAAATAATACCAGATACCATCATGAAAATAATCATAATAGCCACTAAGAATCCAAAGGCAATATGAACCTGATACAGCTAGAACAATATGAGCATAGCATGAACATATAAATCTGACAATACTAGCATGCAACATGATGACACTATATGCACCAATTATTCTTCTCGGGTTATCTCATAACCATAACGCGCATCACCTACCCACCTCGGACATTACACGATCATCTCAGGATCAAATCAAGCTTGGTATAAACAATACCGTAGTAATCATTAAATGATCACAAGGAGCTTGATCTTTACCCATGATTTCTCGCACAACATCACGAATATCCAACAACTCGGTATCCTTGACACCACGGTGATCATTCCGGCGATCACAACCAAAGTAACTCATGATCCTTACGGCGATCATCACCAAAGTAACTCGTGATCCTTACGGCGATCACCACCAACTTATTTCATCACCGAACCAGGGTTGTCATTAATCAAGTTATAATTAATATTGTTGACTCACGGTGGGACCAACACGAACTGGGCCCTTATCCGCGGGCGCAGCTATCGATAGGTTTAATATACACTCCATAGAGGTAGCACACTGTACCCACACCACGGAACCCATGGCCTCGCACTCCCATTCGGGTGGACCAACGGTGTTCCGACCAAACCGATCTACTGCCGTGACACTCTCCCGGCCACTCCGACCCACTCCCAACTGGGCTAGTCCTGGGTGGCCCCGTGTCTACCAAAGACACCCCGACCACCGTCATGGTCAAAACTCCCTCACGGGGACCGGATCCATAAAAATAAAAACAACAGGCACACAAGGATATGTCTGCTTACCGGGCCAGGGTACCGCACGCCCATAACCTTCCCTAGTTGGAGGCACCGGCGAGATGCACGATAATAGACCCAGTTAGGACCTTAGCCAAATGGTAAGTGTGGTTGCACTGGTCAGTTTCGATCTGGCGGCACCATGACTCAGCCAACAGTTGTTCAAGTTCAATTAAATCCGGTTAAACTTGAATGCCAAATGTTGAGCCATGATAAAATAACATGATGCAATTACAATGCATGATCATAATATCAACATAATCATGGGATGCAACATAACTATCCACCAAATTAACTATGAAATAATCTCCAACTGAACATGGCATAATGACGAGCATAAATATTACAAGTGCAACACTACTCATAGCATAACATGACCATTATCATCAACCATAAATAACATGCAAGAACTCATCAATAATATTACCGAGTAACACTTAACCAACTAACAGCAAAGCAACAAGGCATAGTAACAGTACTCGATAACCGACGTTAATCGTGCACCGAAGAAGATGACCAACCCAACATGTACTACTATCAAGCATGGCAATATGAAAGCAATACTAGCAACTAGCAGGGCAGGATAACCAGTTGCATAACAACATAACATACAAGTTAGCACAATCCAAGAAGCATTTCCGAAACAACAATAACCATATTCTAAACAAGCAATCATTTAATAAATATTCAAGTTGAAAACCATGGCTACTGCATGACTATCATGCAAGTGGGTATTGTGGCTTGCCTGGGGTGACGGAAAATCCAGGAAGAAGTGCGGTGAAGCCGCGGAACGAAACATCGGACGGTTTTCTCTCAGAGGAGGCTGATTAGAGGCAAGTGCAAAATGGTCATTTTCACTGTGAAACCACCTGGTGATAATGTTATCAAAAGATAGAGCTCGATGAGATGAAGAAGTGAGAGCTGGTTTCACCTCAATTGGAGTTACGGTTGCGGAGTTACGAGGTGTAGAAGATTAGGGACCAATCTGTGAGTAAACTTCAGCAAACAGGACCCTGGGGGAAAACTAAACGTGCCTTCGGGCCGAATATGTTTTTTGAAAAGGGAAACGTATTTTAAGCCGCAGAAGAAGAGAACACGCTTCCCTGAAGGGAAAACAAATTTTGGATAAAAGAGGAAGGAAATACGCTTTCATAAAGTGAAAACGCATTTCAAGAAAACGTCTCCACTTAAAAACAACTGGGCCCGGGCTTGTGCCACTTACCGGTGGGGTCCACAAGCAGGGGGAGGGATCAGGCGCGCGTCTTCTTCCTCCTCTCGTTCCGTTCCTCGACAAAACAAAGGAGGCGAGGCAGAGCAAGGCCGGCGGTGTCCCAGCCGGCTGCGGTCACCATTGGCCAAGGCGAGGCCACCGGAAGGACCGCAGGAGACGGTCGCGTCCGTCCCCAGGGGCGGCGGGCACCGGGGAGGCATGGAGGTGCGGCAATGGGAGGAGGACGGGAGGAGGCAGTGGCGTCGGGTAGAGGGGGTAGCCGGCGATGAGGGACGACTCCGGTGAGGTCGAGGTGGTGGGGCGGACCGCTGGAGCACGAGGAGTCAGTTGGTGGTGGTGAAGAGGCGAGAAGATGCTCAGGGAGGCCGGACAAGGAAGCGGCCGAGAGGCGGAGACGACGACCGAACTCGGGGCTTGCGGCCAGAGGCACTCTGGCAAGGGGGAAAGGGGTCGGGGCGACTCGCGAAGATGAGGGGAGGCTTGTGGACAACTTAGGAGGAGAGGAGAGGGACAAGGCACACCGGAACCAAGGAGGAACCGAGGCGGCCGAGGCGAACTCCAGCAAAAAGAGGAGGGGCCGAGGACTCCGGTGGGCTAGGGAGTCAAGTGAGGAGTGGATGAGCTGCGGAGGGGCTCGGGGCACGCTTAAATAGCCGCGGGAAGGGCTCTGGTGCTCACAACCGAGCTGGAGCAGTGCACTAATGGAGGTCAGGGGCTGAGTACGGCACGGGCACTGCTCTAGCGGCTCATTAATGGCGAACCACGACGAGGCTCCAATGCAGGGAGATGCAGTTGATCACGGGGAAGCTCCAGGACACGAATTGAGGTCGAGACGAGGAGGGAGGAGACGAGCATAGTGGCCGGAACAAGCCAGAGCATGCCTGCA
Source organism: Triticum dicoccoides (assembly GCF_002162155.2). Taxonomy (NCBI): domain Eukaryota; kingdom Viridiplantae; phylum Streptophyta; class Magnoliopsida; order Poales; family Poaceae; genus Triticum; species Triticum dicoccoides. Next base: position 218,083,927 of record NC_041380.1, read on the forward strand.
GCCATGACGCAAGCGTGATCACCACGCGCACTGGCGCAAGCGGCACTCTTTGGCGTGGCCAACCATGTCTAGTGGATGGACCCTGGTGCCCTTAGTCGAACTGAAGAAATAAATTGGTCCAGGGGCAAAGAAGAGATTTGCACTTAGCTCCAAAAGTAAATCAGTAAGAAGGTGTTTGTAACTTGTTGTGGTTAAACCAGCAGGGTAACAAGGTAAAGAGTTTGTCTGGCGATGATGATACACTAAGGTGATGCTGATCACCAAAAATCAGACTAAGAGGAGGAGTTTAGATGGTGGTTACAGTAGAAAGTGCAAAACTGGCTAGAATTGGGGATTTGTATGATGCACTCACATACTTGATCTCTGTGAGCTGAAATTTGGCAGAGAGGGGTTTTATGATGATATGACGCTTCTGTAAAAATTACATGCCATTTGGAAATACCAAAGTGGCACTTGCTTCATAAAGCTTCATTTTGGACAGAAACTTAGAAAAATAACACAGGGTAATTGGATCAACCAATTGAGGTAAAACATGTTGGGAGTAGTTGATATATGTAGAATATTGTCATGGTAAAGTTTCAGCTCAATTGAAGCAATATAAAATATGGTTGCTTCACAAACTAAAAATCTGACCAAAAACTAAGATTTGGAGCTGGGCTCACATAGATGAGTTACATGAGCTCATATTTGGTGAAGAGTCATTATTTGACCCTAGGAAATACCCTACAAAATTGCAACTCATTTGAATATGCCTAGAATATAGCTCCTTCACAAAGTTCCTTCCTGGAAAAAAACTTTGGAAAATTGCTGAAAAATATTTGCAAATGGAGCTGAATTTTGGCATGAGCCAATGATATGGACAGGAAAAGATGTCCAAGAAGTTTGGGATCAATCAAGCAAACATAAATAGCACTTCCTTTGCAAAGTGCCATTTAGGGCAGAATAGGAAAATAATTATTGGAGGATTATTTTTGAACATGGCAATGAAATATTTTTCCATATTTGAGGAAGATGTGACCCAGCCAATTTATGAGAATTATTTGAGAATTTTAGGAGTGACAGAAATACAGGTTGCTTCACAATCTAGGGTTTTAAGGGTTATTCCTTTATCAGAAAAGGAATATCACCAACAAAAGAATTTTGGGTTAGGTCAAGGATGGAAATGAGACGATCTTGAGATGATGATGGTGGTGACAAGCCACTAGAAAACCTAGGAAGACATGATCTTCCCAAGTTTCAGACCCTCATAGCCATGGAAAAGCAAATCAAAATAGGAAATCCCAGAAAATCAAAGGAAAAAGAAAAGGGCAAAAATCCAGGCTGTTACAAACCTTCCCCCTTAAAGAAATATCGTCCTCAAGATTTGGTTGCTCAGGGTTAAATAATCTTTTTGACTTGAAGAAACCGTTTCCCACTCAGGTTTCTTTTATTCATAATATTTCCACTAAATTTGATCTGACTGATTGTCTTGATCTGGGGTGGTTTGCTTCATTGGATCTAACATTCTGACAAGACGTACCTCGGATGTCCCTCAAAATTTTCTTTGGCTGAGCTAGCATCCAAAATATTATTTTTACGGACATATTTGTCCTTGCTGAAAATGTTATTCTAGTATCGAGTACCGAGAACATTCCACGAAGTTGGGGAATATATCTTCCCGTGGAACAACGAATCCCTTTTATCCAGGCATCGGATTCCTTGAATATAGACATGCCTTCTGGTTCCAAAATAGTGATGTGGATCATATCTATTTTTGCTAACGGATGCTGACATCTTGCATGAGTTTCCGACTTATCTTGAATGGCTTCAAAGTCTTGAGTATCCAGGTTGTTCCAAAGGTTTGACTGTCGCTTGTCGCGACTGATAGAAAAAATGCACCATCTCCTGATGATAAGATTTGCAGACTTAACTGCCAGTGAGCTTGGCAAAGAATCCCATTTACACAGGCTATTCCTTTCATTGCTTCCCCTATGTGAGAGATAACGATCCTCAACGTATATGTTTTCACACGGATTCTTCATTGTTGCCAGTATCTCTCTGGGAACGACAGTCTGTGCAAAGCTCCATCATGGGTGTTCAGGTTAATATATTAAGCTATCCAGTACCACAATGGAGTATACTTCTTGGGTGGATATTTGCTTGGGTTTGCCGTGGAATAAGACGGTCTTGGGCATCCACATTTTTCAAATAATAACCGACATACATTGGTCTGGTTCAGGTTTTGAGCCTCGGTATACTTATCGGGCTCACGTGTGCTTATACAGATCTCAATCCCTGGACAGTGACAGGGTTAATAATATCACCTTGTGAGGCTGATTTTTATAATCACTACCAAGATTATGGTCTCAATGTGGTCTTTCCTTCAAGACTTGTTGATTATGGCATCACCCATTGGTTTTTGTTTCGTAAATAACCGGTGAGGTTGTCAGATGTGTACCGTGAATTCTTTATTGAGAGACATGCATGGACTTGGCAGCATACTGAATGAACGAATATCTGATTCTCAAGGCATACCTTTGTTCTGCTGATTTTTGTTTCAGACCAAATTGTTGCAGAAGCTTGCGTTCGGAAGAAATCGGGGTATCGTGTTGAGGAAGGTTTGGGGGCTTATGCTCGAAGCCATCGGTGGATATCTTATTGAGGAGATCGGGGTATCGTACCTTATAAGCTTCCCCCCTTAAAGACTTGCTAGGGAAGACTCGGTACCTTATGCCTGAAGCTTTTGCAGTATTTTATCGAGAAGACTGAATATCTTGCATGGGAATCCATTCATACCCTATCAATGCAGACCGGGAACCTTATCTTTGTACACTTCGTCAATACATTGTGGAGAAGGATGGGACTGATTTTCTTGGTGATGGGAATGACATATATATATATATATATATATGTATATATATATATATATGTGTGTGTATATATATATATATATATATCTATATATATATATATATATATTTGTCAGTCCGGCAGTTGATTATTGATATGAAAAGAATTGTCTGACTGTCCTTACTAAATTCACCGCGCAATTGGACTGACTTCTGGGTGTCACAATATTTGAATTTTGACTTATGTCAGATTCAACCATTGTGCATAGCCCATACCTTTGACTTGAAATGCACTATCGATCCAATTTTGTTCTCTTGCTGATTTAATCTTTGCTATGATAAAGTGTATCTCTGACAGGTACTTGTTGCTGAAAGTCTGATCAAAATGCAATTTGTATCCGGACGGATGTGTGCAATACAATGATGTCAGCTGAAAACCTCATTGATTTTAACTGCCTTCCTTGGTATATATTTGTACTGCTTACGGGCCCTTCTGATTCGGTGTCGGTCGAGGAATAATTTCCATAAAGGGGTAACACCGAGGATTCAAAACAAAAAAGCACGAGAAAACAATTTATTGCAACGTAGCACACAACAAACAAGATACAAAGTTGCCCCACATAGACACACACAAGCATGATACTACAGCGGATGCACAAGCACTACACGAAGGACTACATCCTACGCTTGAGCAAACGCTCGCGAACTGACGAGGAAGCTAAGGGAGTAGCGAGTGGAACCACTAACTCTGAAGTTCCGGATGGACGTGGCGGAGGAGTTGGAGAAGCTGGCGGAGACTGAGGTAAAGCGACACCAAGCAATCTCCAGGTCCGAATGGCGTCCCGGACTAACTCAGAAATAAGAAGACACTCGGCCGTCATGTAACAAGACGTGGCTAGGATAGCCGGGTCATCTCGAGGGTTGACGGAGGGAAATTGGATTTGCCTAGGATTCTCGGTGATGGTGGGATAATATTGATAAGCACGGTTCTCCTGCACCATGCTCTCTTGGTGACGAAGATCGGTGACTCCTGCCATTGCGGCGAGCTGAACGGCATGCTCAGGAGTAGCACCGTAACCACCGTGGAAACTGTAGGTGCGCTTACCGACAGGAATCAGGGCTGACAGATGAACATGAGCAACATATTTCTGAATTCTTCCTCCAGCAGAAAACTGGAATACTTGATAATGAGGTGGATCTCCGAAGGGATAAATACTACACCACATGTTGCCAAGGAGGGCGGCAAAGATGAGAGGCGCAGGAGTGGGGCTGAACTCAATAGGAACAGCACCAAAAGCTAAGGGAAGAGCACTGAACTCATGGAAGTTGACCGCCATCTACGCATGAAACAAGGGTTAATGGTAACCGCAGTAAGACTATATGCAGCAAACAAATGCAACAATCAAATGCAACAAGCAAGGGCAACAACCAGACCCTATGCTACCTTTTTTAACATTCCAGTAGACTAGGACGCTCTACAGCCAGACCTACTCTAATACCAAGCACTGTGGCACCTCGGCTCAAAGAAAACCGGAACGCCATGTATTCCAGCCCAGAGATCGAGGTGAAGTCTTCTGGAATACGGCACTGCTTAGCATAGAAAAAACCAGCTCTCTATTACAACACGAATATTATTACAAGGGTTTCGATATTACAATGAATAACATCAGCATGGCGACACTACGCCAACCACGGTTGCTCTATACAAGTAGCATAATACTCGAAGCAGCGGAACAACTACTGGCAGCGGAACAACAAACGGCGATGATGGACTCCAATCCGCAGGGACTCTGGCTTGAACGTTACTCCTAGCTCGCGAACACAAGAACAACACCAAACAAGCAAGCAATCCAGGCACGACCTACAAGCTGGCATGACATGCCAGGTCAGTACATTGAATGTACTTGCAAGCTCACAATAACCAGAAGCATTCAAGACAAACAACGGCATGGCAATTACAGGTTAAGCAGGAATTAACATGAGATCATTATAACAACATGACATGAGCACATGATATCCAAAGTAATACTCCAAATAATACCAGATACCATCATGAAAATAATCATAATAGCCACTAAGAATCCAAAGGCAATATGAACCTGATACAGCTAGAACAATATGAACATAACATGAACATATAAATATGACGATACTAGCATGCAACATGTGTTGGAAATATGCCCTAGAGGCAATAATAAATTGGTTATTATTATATTTCTTTGTTCATGATAATCGTTTATTATCCATGCTAGAATTGTATTGATAGGAAACTCAGATACATGTGTGGATACATAGACAACACCATGTCCCTAGTAAGCCTCTAGTTGACTAGCTCGTTGATCAATAGATGGTTACAGTTTCCTGACCATGGACATTGGATGTCATTGATAACGGGGTCACATCATTAGGAGAATGATGTGATGGACAAGACCCATTCCTAGCCTAGCACAAGATCATGTAGTTCGTATGCTAAAGCTTTTCTAATGTCAAGTATCATTTTCCTTAGACCATGAGATTGTGCAACTCCCGGATACCGTAGGAGTGCTTTGGGTGTGCCAAACGTCACAACGTAACTGGGTGACTATAAAGGTGCACTACGGGTATCTCCGAAAGTGTCTGTTGGGTTGGCACGAATCGAGACTGGGATTTGTCACTCCGCGTGACGGAGAGGTATCTCTGGGCCCACTCGGTAGGACATCATCATAATGTGCACAATGTGATCAAGGAGTTGATCACGGGATGATGTGTTACGGAACAAGTAAAGAGACTTGCCGGTAACGAGATTGAACAAGGTATCGGGATACCGACGATCGAATCTCGCGCAAGTATCGTATCGATAGACAAAGGGAATTGTATACGGGATTGATTAAGTCCTTGACATCGTGGTTCATCCGATGAGATCATCGTGGAACATGTGGGAGCCAACATGGGTATCCAGATCCCGCTGTTGGTTATTGACCCGAGAGTCATCTCGGTCATGTCTACATGTCTCCCGAACCCGTAGGGTCTACACACTTAAGGTTCGGTGACGCTAGGGTTGTAGGGATATGTATATGCAGTAACCCGAATGTTGTTCAGAGTCCCGGATGAGATCCCGGACGTCACGAGGAGTTCCGGAATGGTCCGGAGGTAAAGAATTATATATAGGAAGTGCTATTTCGGCCATCGGGACAAGTTTCGGGGTCACCGGTATTGTACCGGGACCACCGGAAGGGTCCCGGGGGTCCACCGGGTGGGGCCACCTATCCCGGAGGGCCCCATGGGCTGAAGTGGGAAGGGATCCAGCCCAAAGTGGGCTGGGGCGCCACTTCCCTCTAGGGCCCATGCGCCTAGGGTGGAAAAACCCTAGGGGAAGAGTCCCAAAGGGGGAAGGCACCCCCTAGGTGCCTTGGGGAGGAGGGACTCCTCCCTTGGCCGCTGCCCCCCTAGGAGATTGCATCTCCTAGGGCCGGCGGCCCCCCCCCTAGGCCCCCCTATATATAGTGGGGGAGATGGAGGACTTCTCACCTAAGCCTTTGGTGCCTCCCTCTCCCTCTCCAACACATCCTCCTCCTCCATAGAGCTTGGCGAAGCCCTGCCGGAGTACTGCAGCTCCATCACCACCATGCCGTCGTGCTGCTGCTGGAGCCATCTTCCTCAACCTCTCCTCCCCCCTTGCTGGATCAACAAGGAGGAGAGGTCGTTGCTCCGTACGTGTGTTGAACGTGGAGGTGCCGTCCGTTCGGCGCTAGGATCATCGGTGATTTGGATCACGACGAGTATGACTCCATAGATTGATCTTGGTGACACGTAGGAATTTTTGAATTTCTGCTACGTTCCCCAACAGTGGCATCATGAGCTAGGTCTATGCGTAGTTTCTATGCACAAGTAGAACACAAAGTAGTGGTGGGCGTTGATTTTGTTCAATATGCTTACCGTTACTAGTCCAATGTTGATTCGGCGGCATTGTGGGATGAAGCGGCCCGGACCGACCTTACATGTACTCTTACGTGAGACTGGTTCCACCGACTGACATGCACTAGTTGCATAAGGTGGCTAGCGGGTGTCTATCTCTCCCACTTTATTCGGATCGGATTCGATGAAAAGGGTCCTCATGAAGGGTAAATAGCAATTGGCATATCACGTTGTGGTTTTTGCGTAGGTAAGAAACGTTCTTGCTAGAAACCCATAGCAGCCACGTAAAACATGCAAACAACAATTAGAGGACGTCTAACTTGTTTTTGCAGGGTATGCTATGTGATGTGATATGGCCAAAGGATGTGATGAATGATATATGTGATGTATGAGATGATCATGTTCTTGTAATAGGAATCACGACTTGCATGTCGATGAGTATGACAACCGGCAGGAGCCATATGAGTTGTCTTAGTTTATTTATGACCTGCGTGTCAACATAAACGTCATGTAATTACTTTACTTTATTGCTAACCGTTAGCTGTAGTAGTAGAAGTAATAATTGGCGAGACAACTTCATGAAGACACGATGATGGAGATCATGATGATGGAGATCATGGTGTCATGCCGGTGACGATGATGATCATGGAGCCCCGAAGATGGAGATCAGAAGGAGAAATATGATATTGGCCATATCATGTCACTATTTGATTGCATGTGATGTTTATCATGTTTTTGCATCTTGTTTACTTAGAATGACGGTAGTAAATAAGATGATCCCTCATAATAATTTCAAGAAGGTGTTCCCCCTAACTGTGCACCGTTGCGATAGTTCGTTGTTTCGAAGCACCACGTGATGATCGGGTGTGATAGATTCTAACATTCACATACAACGGGTGTAAGACAGATTTACACATGCGAAACACTTAGTTTGACTTGACAAGCCTAGCATGTACAGACATGGCCTCGGAACACAAGAGACCGAAAGGTTGAGCATGAGTCGTATAGTAGATACGATCAACATGAAGATGGTCACCGATGTTGACTAGTCCGTCTCACGTGATGATCGGACACGGCCTAGTTGACTCGGATCATGTAATCACTTAGATGACTAGAGGGATGTCTATCTGAGTGGGAGTTCATAAGATGAACTTAATTATCCTGAACATAGTCAAAAGGTCTTCGCAAATTATGTCATAGATCACGCTTTAGTTCTACTGTTTAGATATGTTCCTAGAGAAAATTTAGTTGAAAGTTGACAGTAGCAATTATGCGGACTAGGTCCGTAAACTAAGGATTGTCCTCATTGCTTCATAGAAGGCTTATGTCCTTAATGCACTGCTCAGTGTGCTGAACCTCGAACGTCGTCTGTGGATGTTGCGAACATCTGACATACACATTTTGATAACTACGTGATAGTTCAGTTAAACGGCTTAGAGTTGAGGCACCAAAGACGTTTTTGAAACATCGCGAAACATATGAGATGTTTCGAGGGCTGAAATTGGGATTTCAGGCTCGTGCCCACGTCAAGAGGTATAAGACCTCCGACGATTTTCTTAGCCTGCAAACTAAGGGAGAAAAGCTCAATTGTTGAGCTTGTGCTCAGATTGTCTGAGTACAACAATCGCTTGAATCGAGTGGGAGTTGATCTTCCAGATGAAATAGTGATGGTTCTCCGAAGTCATTACCACCAAGCTGCTTGAGCTTCGTGATGAACTATAATATATCAGGGACATATATGATGATCCTTGAGATATTCGCGATGTTTAACACCACAAAAGTAGAGATCAAGAAGGAGCATCAATTGTTGATGGTTTGTGAAACCACTAGTTTCAAGAAGGGCAAGGGCAAAAAGGGATGCTTCATGAAACAGCAAATCAGCTGCTGCTCTAGTGAAGAAACCCAAGGTTGAACCCAAACCCGAGACTAAGTGCTTCTGTAATAAGGGGAACAACCACTGGAGCAGAATTACCCTAGATACTTGGTAGATGAGAAGGCTGTCGATAGAAGTATATTGGATATACATTATGTTAATGTGTACTTTACTAGTACTCCTAGTAGCACCAGGGTATTAGATACCGGTTCGATTGCTAAGTGTTAGTAACTCGAAATAAAAGCTACGGAATAAACGGAGACTAGCTAAAGGTGAGCTGACGATATGTGTTGGAAGTGTTTCCAAGGTTGATATGATCAAGCATCGCACGCTCCCTCTACCATCGAAATTGGTATTAAAACCTAAATAATTGTTATTTGGTGTTTGCGTTGAGCATAGACATGATTGGATTATGTCTATCGCGATACGGTTATTCATTTAAGGAGAATAATGGTTACTCTATTTATTTGAATAATACCTTCAATGGTCTTACACCCAAAATGAATGGTTTATTGAATCTCGATCGTAGTGATACACATGTTCATGCCAAAAGATAGTAATGATAGTACCACCTACTTGTGGCACTGCCACGTAAGTCATATCGGTATAAAACGCATGAAGAAGCTCCATGTTGATGGATCTTTGGACTCACTCATTTTTGAAAGGATTGAGACATGCGAACCATGTTTGTTGGTAGATATGCATGAAGAAACTCTATACAAATGGATCGTTTGGACTCACTTGATTTTGAATCACTTGGGACATGCAAATCATACCACATGGGCAAGATGACTGCAAGCCTCATTTTCAGTAAAATGGAACTAGAAAGCAACTTGTTGGAAGTAATACATTTTGATGTGAGCAGTCCAATGAGTGCTGAGGCATGTAGTGGATATCGTTATGTTCTTACTTCACAGATGATTTGAGTAGATGTTGAGTATATTTACTTGATGAATCACGAGTCTGAATTATTGAAAGGTTCAAGTAATTTCAGGGTGAAGTTGAAAGATCGTCATGACAAGAGGATAAAATATCTATGATATGATCATAGAGATGAATATCTGAATTACAACTTTGGCACTGAATTAAGACATTGTGGAAATTGTTTCACAACTAATACAGCCTGGAACACCATAGTGTGATGGTGTGTCCGAACATCATAACTGCACCCTATTGGATATGATGCATACCATGATGTCTCTTATCGAATTACCATGATAGTTTATGGGTTAGGCATTAAAGACAACCACATTCACTTTAAATAGGGCACCACGTAATTCCGATGAGATGACACCGTATGAACTATGGTTTAGAGAAACCTAAGCTGTCATTTCTTAAAAGTTTGGGGCTGCGACGCTTATGTGAAAAGTTTCAGGCTGATAAGCTCGAACCCAAAGCGGATAAATGCATCTTCATAGGACACCCAAAACAGTTGGGTATACCTCCTGTCTCATATTCGAAAGCAATAAGGGATTGTTTCTAGAATCGGGTCCTTTCTCGAGGAAAAGTTTCTCTCGAAAGAATTGAGTGGGAGGATGGTGGAGACTTGATGAGGTTATTGAACCGTCTCTTCAACTAGTGTGTGACATGGCACAGGGAGTTGTTCCTGTGGCACCTACACCAATTGAAGTGGAAGCTTATGATAGTGATCATGAAACTTCAGATCAAGTCACTACCAAACCTCGTGGGATGACAAGGATGCGTACTACTTCAGAGTGGTACGTGATCCTGTCTTGGAAGTCATGTTGCTAGACAACAATGAACCTACGAGCCATGGAGAAGCGATGGTGGGCCCGGATTCCAAAATGGCTCGAGGCCATATAATCCGAGAGAGGATCCATATATGAAAACAAAGTGTAGACTTTGGCGGAACGGCTCGATGGTCGTAAGGCTGTTGAGTACAGATTGATTTTAAAAGGAAGACGGACAATGATGGCAAGTATCACCATTAAGAAAGCTCGACTTGTCGTTAAGATGTTTTCTGACAAGTTCAAGGAGTTGACTACGGTGAGATTTTCTCACTCGTAGCGACGCTAAGAGTCTGTTGGAATTATATTAGCAGTCACTGCATTATTTGTGAAACCTTGCAGATAGGATGTCAAAAACATTGTTTCCTCATGGTTTTCTTGAGGAAAGGTTGTATGTGATACAACCGGAACGTTTTGTCAATCCTGAAAGATGCTAATAAGTATGCAAAGCTCCAGCAAATCCTTCTAAGGACTGGAGTAAGCATCTCCGAGTTGGAATGTACGCTTTGATGAGATGATCAAAGATTTTGGGTTTATACAAAGTTTATGAGAAACTTGTATTTCCAAAGAAGTGAGTGGGAGCACTATAGAATTTCTGATGAGTATATTGTTAACGTATTGTTGATCGGAAATGATGTAGAATTTCTGGAAAGCATATAGGGTTATTTGGAAAGTGTTTTCAATGGAAAGCCTGGATTAAGCTACTTGAACATTGAGCATCAAGATCTATAAGGATAGATCAAAACGCTTAATGGTACTTTCAAATGAGCACATACCTTGACATGATCTTGAAGGTGTTCAAGATGGATCAGTCAAAGAAGGAGTTCTTTCCTGAGTTGTAAGGTATGAAGTTAAGACTTAAAGCTTGACCGCGGCAGAATAGAGAGAAAGGACGAAGGTCGTCCCCTATGCTTTAGACGTAGGCTCTACAGTATGCTATGTTGTGTACCGCACCTGAAGTGTGCCTTGCCATGAGTCAGTCAAGGGGTACAAGAGTGATCCAAGAATGGATCACAGGACAGCGGTCAAAGTTATCCTTAGTAACTAGTGGACTAAGGAATTTTCTCGATTATGGAGGTGGTAAAAGAGTTCATCGTAAAGGATTGTGCCGATGCAAACTTTGACACTAATCCAGATTATTCTGAGTAGTAAACTGGATTCGTATAGTAGAACAGTCATTTGGAATAGCTCCGAATGTAGCGTAGTAGTTGCATCTACAAGATGACATAAGAAATTTGCGAACTACATACGGATCTGAATGTTGCAGACCCATTGACTAAAACCTCTCTCACAAGCAAAACATGATCAAACCCAAAACTCATTGAGTCTTAATCACATGATGATGTGAACTAGTTTAGTGACACTAGTAAACTCTTTGGATGTTGGTCACATGGGGATGTGACCTTGAGTGTTAATCACATATCGATGTGAACTGGATTATTGACTCTAGTGCAAGTGGGAGACTGTTGGAAATATGCCCTAGAGGCAATAATAAATTGGTTATTATTATATTTCCTTGTTCATGATAATCGTTTATTATCCATGCTAGAATTGTATTGATAGGAAACTCAGATACATGTGTGCATACATAGACAACACCATGTCCCTAGTAAGCCTCTAGTTGACTAGCTCGTTGATCAATAGATGGTTACGGTTTCCTGACCATGGACATTGGATGTCATTGATAACGGGGTCACATCATTAGGAGAATGATGTGATGGACAAGACCCATTCCTAGCCTAGCACAAGATCATGTAGTTCGTATGCTAAAGCTTTTCTAATGTCAAGTATCATTTCCTTAGACCATGAGATTGTGCAACTCCCGGATACCGTAGGAGTGCTTTGGGTGTGCCAAACGTCACAACGTAACTGGGTGACTATAAAGGTGCACTATGGGTATCTCCGAAAGTGTCTGTTGGGTTGGCACGAATCGAGACTGGGATTTGTCACTCTGTGTGACGGAGAGGTATCTCTGGGCCCACTCGGTAGGACATCATCATAATGTGCACAATGTGATCAAGGAGTTGATCACGGGATGATGTGTTACGGAACGAGTAAAGAGACTTGCCGGTAACGAGATTGAACAAGGTATCGGGATACCGATGATCGAATCTCGGGCAAGTATCGTACCGATAGACAAAGGGAATTGTATACGGGATTGATTAAGTCCTTGACATCGTGGTTCATCCGATGAGATCATCGTGGAACATGTGGGAGCCAACATGGGTATCCAGATCCCGTTGTTGGTTATTGACCGGAGAGTCATCTCGGTCATGTCTACATGTCTCCCGAACCCGTAGGGTCTACACACTTAAGGTTCGGTGACGCTAGGGTTGTAGGGATATGTATATGCAGTAACCCGAATGTTGTTCGGAGTCCCGGATGAGATCCCGGACGTCACGAGGAGTTCCGGAATGGTCCGTAGGTAAAGAATTATATATAGGAAGTGCTATTTCGGCCATCGGGACAAGTTTCGGGGTCACCGGTATTGTACCGGGACCACCGGAAGGGTCCCGGGGGTCCATCGGGTGGGGCCACCTATCCCGGAGGGCCCCATGGGCTGAAGTGGGAAGGGATCCAGCCCAAAGTGGGCTGGGGCGCCACTTCCCTCTAGGGCCCATGCGCCTAGGGTGGAAAAACCCTAGGGGAAGAGTCCCAAAGGGGGAAGGCACCCCCTAGGTGCCTTGGGGAGGAGGGACTCCTCCCTTGGCCGCTGCCCCCCTAGGAGATTGCGTCTCCTAGGGCCGGCGCCCCCCCCCCTAGGCCCCCCTATATATAGTGGGGGAGATGGAGGACTTCTCACCTAAGCCTTTGGTGCCTCCCTCTCCCTCTCCAACACATCCTCCTCCTCCATAGAGCTTGGCGAAGCCCTGCCGGAGTACTGCAGCTCCATCACCACCACGCCGTCGTGCTGCTGCTGGAGCCATCTTCCTCAACCTCTCCTCCCCCCTTGCTGGATCAAGAAGGAGGAGACGTTGCTGCTCCGTACGTGTGTTGAACGCGGAGGTGCCGTCCGTTCGGCGCTAGGATCATCGGTGATTTGGATCACGACGAGTATGACTCCATAGATTGATCTTGGTGACACGTAGGAATTTTTGAATTTCTGCTACGTTCCCCAACAACATGATGACACTATATGCACCAATTATTCTGCTCGGGTTATCTCGTAACCATCATGCGCATCACTTACCCACCTCGGACATTACACGATCATCTTAGGATCAAATCAAGCTTGGTATAAACAATACCATAGTAATCATTAAATGATCACAAGGAGCTTGATATTTACCCATGATTTCTCGCACAACATCACGAATATCCAACAACTCGGTATCCTCGATACCACGGTGATCATTCCGGCGATCACAACCAAAGTAACTCATGATCCTTATGGCTATGTGATCCTTACGGAGATCACCACCAACTTATTTCATCACCGAACCGAGGTTGTCATTAATCAATTTATTATTAATACTGTTCACTCACGGTGGGACCGACACGAACTGGGCCCTTATCCGCGGGCTTGTCTATCAATAGGTTTAATATGCACTCTGCAGAGGTAGCACACTGTACCCACACCACGGAACCCATGGCCTCGCACTCCCATTCGGGTGGACCAACGGTGTTTTGACAAAACCGATCTACTGTCGTGACACTCTCCCGGCCACTCCGACCCACTCCCAACTAGGCTAGTCCTGGGTGGCCCCGTGTCTACCAAAGACACCCCAACCACCGTCGTGGTCAAAACTCCCTCACGAGGACCGACTCCATAAAAATAAAAACAACAGGCACACAAGGTTATGTCTGCTTACTGGGCTAGGGTACCGCACGCCCATAACCTTCCCTAGTTGGAGGCACTGGCGAGATGCACGACAATAGACCCAGTTAGGACCTTACCCAAACGGTAAGTGTGGTTGCACTGGTCAGTTTCGATCTGGCGGCACCATGACTTAGCCAACAGTTGTTCAAGTTCAATTAAATCCGGTTAAACTTGAATGCAAAATGCCGAGCCGTGATAAAATAACATGATGCAATTACAATGCATGAGCATGATATCAACATAATCACGGGATGCAACATAGCTATCCACCACATCAACTATGAAATAATCTCCAACTGGACATGGCATAATGACGAGCATAAATATTACAAGTGCAACACTACTCATAGAATAACATGACCATTATCATCAACCATAAATAACATGCAAGAACTCATCAATAATATTACCGAGTAACACTTAACCAACTAACAGCAAAGGAACAAGGCATAGTAACAGTACTCGATAACCGACGTTAATCATGTACCGAAGAACATAACCAACCCAAGATGTACTACTATCAAGCATGGCAATATGAAAGCAATACTAGCAACTAGCAGGGCAGGATAACCAGGTCCATAACAACATAACAAACAAGTAAGCACAATCCCAGAAGCATTTCTGAAACAACAATAACCATATTTTAAACAAGCAATCATTTAATAAATATTCAAGTTGAAAACCATGGCTACTGCATGACTATCATGCAAGTGGGTATCGTGGCTTGCCTGGGGTGACAGAGACTCCAGGAAGAAGTGCGCTGAAGCCGCGGAACAAAACGTCGGACGGGTTTCTCTCGGAGGAGGCTGATTAGAGGCAAGGGCACAATGGTCATTTTCACTATGAAACCACCTGGTGAAAATGTTACCAAAAGATAGAGCTCGACGAGACGAAGAAGTGAGAGCTGGTTTTACCTCAATCGGAGTTACGGTTGCGGAGTTATGAGGTCTAGAAGATCAGGGACCAATCTGTGAGTAAACTTCAGCAAATAGGCCCCTGGGAGAAAATTGAACGTGCCTTCGGGCCGAATACGTTTTCTGAAAAGGGAAACGTATTTTCAGCCGCAGAAGAAGTGAACACGCTTCCTTGATGGGAAAACGCATTTTGGATAAAAGAGGAAGGAAATACACTTTCATAAAGTGAAAACGCATTTCAAGAAAATGTCTCCACTTAAAAACAACTAGGTCCGGGCTTGTGCCACTTACCGGTGGGGCCCACGGGCAGGGGGAGGGACCAGGCGCGCGTCTTCATCCTCCTCTCGTTCTGTTCCTCGACAGAACAGAGGAGGCGAGGCAGAGCGAGGCTGGCGGTGGCCCGGCCGGCTCCGGCCACCGTTGGCCGAGGCGAGGCCACCGGCAGGACCGCAGGAGACGGCCGCATCCGTCCCCAGGGGCGGCGGGCACCGGGGAGGCGTGGAGGTGCGGCGACGGGACGAGGACGGGAGGAGGCAGTGGCGTCGGGCAGAGGGGGTATCCGGTGATGAGGGACGACTCCGGCGAGGTCGAGGTGGTGGGGCGGACCGCCGGAGCACGAGGAGTCCGTTGATGGTGGTGAAGAGGCGAGAAGATGCTCGGGGAGGCCGGACAAGGAAGCGGCCGAGAGGCGGAGACGACGACCGAACTCGGGGCTTGCGGCCAGAGGCACTCCGGCGAGGGGGAAAGGGGTCGGGGCGACTCGCGAAGACGAGGGGAGGCTCGTGGACAACTTAGGAGGAGAGGAGAGGGACAAGGCACACCGGAACCAAGGAGGAACCGAGCCGGCCGAGGCGAACTCCAGCGAAAAGAGGAGGGGCCGAGGACTCCGGTGGGCTAGGGAGGCAAGTGAGCAGTGGATGAGCTGCGGAGGGGCTCGGGGCACGCTTAAATAGCCGCGGGAAGGGCTCTGGTGCTCACAATCGAGCTGGAGCAGTGCACTAATGGTGGTCAGGGGCTGAGCACGGCACGGGCACTGCTCTAGCGGCACATTAATGGCGAACGACGATGAGGCTCCGATGCAAGGAGATGCAGTCGATCACGGGGAAGCTCCAGGACATGAATTGAGGTCGAGACGAGGAGGGAGGAGACGAGCATTGTGGCCGGAACAATCCAGAGCACGCCTGTAGCCATGACGCAAGTGTGATCACCACGTGCACTAGCGCAAGAGGCGCTCTTTGGCATGGCCAACCATGTCCAGTGGACGGACCCTGGTGCCCTTAGTCCAACTGAAGAAATAAATCGGTCCAGGGGCAAAGAAGAGATTTGCACTTAGCTCCAAAACTAATACAGTAAGAAGGTGTTTGTAACTTGTTGTGGTTAAACCAGCAGGGTAACAAGGTAAAGAGTTTGTCTGGCGATGATCACACACTAAGGTGATGTTGATCACCAAAAATCAGACTAAGAGGAGGAGCTTAGATGGTGGTTGCAGTAGAAAGTGCAAAACTGGCCAGAATTGGGGATTTCCATGATGCACTCACATACTTGATCTCTGTGAGCTGAAATTTGGCAGAGAGGGGTTTTATGATGATATGAATCTGCTGTAAAAATTTCATGCCATTCGGAAATACCAAAGTGGCACTTGCTTCACAAAGCTTCATTCTGGATAGAAACTTGGAAAAATTACACAGGGTAATTGGATCAACCAATTGAGGTAAAACTTGTTGGGAGTAGTTTATATAGGTAGTATCTTGTCCTGGTAAAGTTTCAGCTCAATTGAAGCAATATACAATATGGTTGCTTCACAAACTGAAAATCTGACCATAAACTAAAATTTGGAGCTGGGCTCACATAGATGACTTACATGAGCTCATATTTGGTGAATAGTCATTATTTGACCCTAGGAAAGACCCTGCAAAATTGCAACTCATTTGGATATGCCTAGAATATAGCTCCTTCAGAAAGTTCCTTCCTGGACAGAAACTTTGGAAAATTGCTGAAAAATATTTACTTGGCAAATTGAGCTGAATTTTGGCATGAGCCAATGATATGGACAGGAAAAGATGTCCAAGAAGTTTGCGGTCAATCAAGCAAATATAAATAGCACTTCCTTTGCAAAAGTGCCATTTAGGAAAGAATAGGAAAAGAATTATTGGAGGATTATCTTTGAACATGGCAATGAAATATTTTGCCATATTTGAGGAAGATGTGACCCAGGCAATTTATGAGAATTATTTGGGAATTTTAGGAGTGACAGAAATATAGGTTGCTTCACAACCTAGGGTTTTAAGGGTTATTCCTTTATCAGAAAAGGAATATCACCAACAAAAGAATTTTGGGTTAGGTCAAGGATGGAAATGAGACGATCTTGAGATGATGATGAGGGTGACAAGCCACTAGAAAACCTAGGAAGACATGATCTTCCCAAGTTTTAGACCCTCATAGCCATGGAAAAGCAAATCAAAACAGGAAATCCTAGAAAATCAAAGGAAAAAGAAAAGGGCAAAAATCCAGGCTGTTACAATGGGGCCGCCGGCCTTTGCGGTGATCTGTTCCTCCTGCGACTCATGGTTAGCCTAAGCTTGCTCCTGAGGGATTAGGGGTACCCTGTAGTGGTCATCGCACACGCGGTCGTGGTGGTTCCCCGACAGCTCCTGGAAGGTTTCGACCCCTAATGTCCCTTCTTCCCAACCTTCTCCAACGAACAAGCCGGGGTCGTCGTCCGGTGTGTACTCCTGGTCCGTCATGCGGGGCACATAGGCCTCCGGGGCTGCTACCCCGAACACCTCACTGTAATGCCCCACACTCCATGTCGCCCGGCCCAGCATGATGTCCTGGGGGTGATAGCACGGCGTCCCACTTGGGCCATGGAAGGCAACGCTTGTGCTAATGCTTGTTGCGGGCGGTATGGGGACGGCAGAGCCCCAGGTGCCGCCGACCATGCTGGTGTGGACAAAGCCCCCTAGCGCACCTGATGGCGTGTGGTCGTGGCGTGGTCCACCGTGAGTCCCCGCAGCGGTCTGAGGAGGGAGCTGATGGCAGAAGGGCGGGGCTCCCGAGGCCGCCGCGTCCAGCAGCTCGGCAACGCGTTCCAGCAGTGCGTCCCAGCCGCTTTCCATCAACCGGCACCGTAGCAGCTCCCTTGCCACGGTGTGTGCTGCCCGCGTGTTTGCCTATTCCCGCCGTGAGTGCGGCACCGTCACCGCGGCGTGGCTTGCTGCTCTGCCAGTGGCTCGCACCTGCCGTGGGGTGAGGGTAGACGACGCCTGGCCGCGTCGCCCGCGCCCCGCAGGATTGGACGGTGCTCTTGTTGCCTGGAGCACGGGGTTGAGGTCTTCATAGGCGGGCGGCGCCGACCGAGCTGCCCAGCGGTCGGAGTCAGCTCTTGGGCCGTCGGGCATCACGGCCGCGGAGCGTCTACAAGTCGATTGGCGAAGAAGAAGCTCCGGTGCACCCATACCTGGCGCGCCAAATGTCGGATGTGGGGTTCCGGCAAACCCTTAAGGTTCAAACACTGGGGTGTGCGCGAAGTCTTTTCCTCCCACCGATCTACGCCCTAGCTTGCTAAGATCTCGCGGACGAACTCGACGAACTCGCAACACAAAAAGATACAAGATTTATACTGGTTCGGGCCACCGTTGTGGTGTAATACCGTACTCCAGTGTGTGGTGGTGGATTGCCTCCTGGGCTGATGATGAACAATACAAGGGGAAGAACAACCTACTGAGGGTGAGGTGTTCTCGTGCTTGGCTAACTTGTGTGGGTGAGAGTGATCTCTCTTCGTCCTTCTCCCCTCGTTCCGTCTCTCTCCTCCTCTTTCGTGGTGGTGGCTAGATCTACTTATATAGGCCCTGGTCCTCTTCCCAAATATTGAGCGGGAAGGGAGCCAACAACGGCGGGCAAATTTGAAGGGGGCAGCTAGTACAAGCCATCGTGACAAAGGTGGTCTCCACTTGCAAAAGTCTCTGGTGGTGACGCCGTCTTGGGCTCCATGATGACCTCTGTCTTGTCGTCCTTCTGGTCTTGGTCTTGTTGCACCGATACGGCAACCTTTGCCTGATGCCTTAGTACTCCTCGCCTGCGCTGGCCTCCTTAGCACCAAAGAGGAAACAAGAACGCTGCGTGCGCTGGCGCCCGCCTGGTCTCGATCGTCATGGCTCACGTCATGAGAGCCTCGTGAGGTTCGCCTCGCCTTGATATCTCTGCTCCTCGTAAGCCTACCCGACTAGGCCACTCCAGAGGAGGTCTTGCATCGTCCGCCTCATGAGGGTTGGCCCCTCACGAGGGTCTTGGATGCCTTGTTGATGAAGATGGGCCATATGGCCTCCTGGCTTAGCCACGCTGCGGGCCGCAGGCAGGCAAGTCCGGGGACCCCCGTTCCCAGAACGCCGACAGCGTTGGCCACGGCCAGGGGGAACCAGTTGGCCATGGCCTGGTCATCGCCTTCGGCTTCGAGGATGGCCTTCTCATACGTCTGCAAGAAGGCCGCCGGATCTGTCGTGCCATCATATCGGGGTGGCATCTCTGGCTTGAACTTGCACGGCCACCGCACCTGCCGCAAGGTGTGGGTGAAGGCCGGGACGCCCGCGGCGCATCCGCAGGCTCACGCCGGCCTAACCAGAGGGGTGGAGTCCGCCATGAAGCTGGACGGAGCAAGCGGAGAGGTGGAGCTTCGGCGCACCCCTACCTGGTGCGCCAAATGTCGGATTTCGGGTTCCGGCAAAATCCTAAAGGTTCGAACACTCGGGTGCGCACGAAGATCTCTCCCCATCTAGCTCTCGCCCTCACTGCAATCTCAAGTCTTAGCGCGTCGAACCCGCAGAACAAGGGACACAAGGTTTATACTGGTTCAGGCCACCGATGTGGTGTAATACCATACTCCAGTGTGGTGTGGTGGATTGCCTCTTGTGCTGGGGATGAATAGTTACAAGGGAAGAACAGCGTCCTGACGAGAGGTGCTCTTGTGCTCGGTGAGTTGATGCGTAGAGGATCCTCCCCTTCTAAGGTGGTGGCTAGTCCTATTTATAGAGGCCCGGGTCCTCTCCCCAAATATTAGGCGAGAAGGGATCCCACAATGGCTAGTTTGAAGGGGGACAGCTAGTACAAGCTATCCTGTCAAAAGATGGTCTTCGCCTGCCAAAGGGTCTGGTGGTGACACCATCCTGGGCTCCAAGGTGACCTCTGTCCTGCCGTCCTGCCGGTCTTGGTCTCTTTGCACCGATATGGAAACCTTTGCTTGATGCCTCGGGACTCCGCGCCTACGCTTGCTTCTTTAGCACCAAAGAGGAAACAGGGACATTGCGCGCGCTGGCGCCCGCCTGGCGCCCGCCTGGCCTTGGTCGTCATGGCTTGCGTTATGGGGACCTTGTGAGGTGCCCCTTGCCTTGATCTCTCCTCCCCTCACGAGCCAGCCTGCTGAGGCCGCCTTCGAGGAGGTCTTGTGTCATCTGCCTCGTGAGGCTTGGCCCCTCGCGAGGGTCTTGAGTGTTTGCTGGTGAAGATGGGCCGTACAGTGCCGCCGGTGGAGCCACGTCGTGGGCTGTAGGCAGGCAAGTCTAGGGACCCCCGTTCCTAGGACACTGACAAGCTAGACTTAGAGATCATTGCGAGAGTGAGAGAGAGAGAGAGAGAGAGAGAGATCTTCGTGCGCACCCCAGTGTTCAAACCTCAAGGGTTTGCCGGAACCCACGATCTGACAGCATCAACCTCAGGGAGTCTCACGGCTCAGTGTCCAGCCTCGTCGCAACACTTCCCCCTCGAGAGAGTCGTGCGAGGGGGTGGGCACGGGGGCTG
Source organism: Triticum dicoccoides (assembly GCF_002162155.2). Taxonomy (NCBI): domain Eukaryota; kingdom Viridiplantae; phylum Streptophyta; class Magnoliopsida; order Poales; family Poaceae; genus Triticum; species Triticum dicoccoides. The sequence goes on from NC_041380.1 coordinate 218,104,794, forward strand.
CACTCAGGTCACGCCTGGCACACGCCACCCTGCCAGGTCCCTCGGACCTGGCCATCACGCGTCCCTCCCGAGCAGGATCACGGCGAGGAAAGGTATGGGGGTCTGTTTGCACGTCAAGGGGGGCTCCTGAGCATCGCAATGTAGGAGCCTAACTGGCCACGTAGCCCCTCACCCCTTGGTCCCGTCCTGGTGATCCGGACGACCCAACGGCGGCTGAGGTACGCGCGGGGCTGGGCCCTGCCGAAGTAGAACACCAAGGCCCATGTTTCCTTTCCGAAGGCTGTTTGAACATCAAAGGGGACTCCTGAGCATCACGACTCACGAGCCTAACTGGTCACGTAGCCCCTCACCCCTTGGTCTCGTCCTGGCGATTCGGACGACCCAATGGCGGCTGAGGCACGTGCGGGACCAGGCCTTGTCGACGTAGAACATCAAGCAACGGAAAGGAAATCACAGAATCCTAATTATTACAAGACATATTGTTCTTCAAACACCAAACAGAAGTTTTGACGCCTCCATGAGGCACGTTGCATATCATAGGAGAAGTAAAAATGGGAAGGAGTACCATCGTTCACTAGCAAGCCTCCTCTTCAGCCTTGGGCGCCGTCGTCAGGAAGCACCCTCCTGTCGGCAGCATCGCCATCACCCGTGTTGTAGGCCTTGGTCGCAGGAGCGGTGGCACAATCGGCCGAGGGCGCGGGGTCGATGGCAAGAAACTTATTCAACAAGGCCTCCACTTGGCCCTTCACGGATTCGGCAGCAGCCGTGCAACACTCTCCATCCACAGGCTCGAGCAGGACACCAAGTTCGGCATTAGGATCACAAAGGTGAAGGTGGTTGAGGACACGCGTCAGGGCCAGTGAGGAGAGCGCCCGTGCTTCCCCCTCTGATATAGGCAAAGGTGTCCCGTCTTTCGATGAGATGATGGATATCTCTTTGGTGGAAGTCGACTTTGACGATCCGACTACGAACGTGTGAGGACGTCGCGCCTTAGCAATCGCTAAACCAACTCCGAGAGGTTATTGACCACGCCGGAGCACGATCAACCTGACCACGAGGGTCTGTTTCCTGCGAGCAAACGAAGAACAAGCAAGAAACTAAGATTGCAATCTGGATATTGCGAATATAAGATGAAAGCTTTATTGATCAAGGTGGGGTTCTGTGACGCCTTTGTCTGGTCGTTGAACACAAACGAAGTACGCGAAGTTGCAGCTATGGCGAACTTTTAATCTAAACAAAACCCGAAGTCTAAACGGTGCCCTAAGGGCTGTATATATGGAGGAAGAGAGGGGGAATTTCGTGGCCCTTGGTGGAGGGGTCCGAAATCAACCCTATCTCTTGTTTCCCCACACATACGGACTCTAAAAATAGCCTATACTTATGTATTTCGAAATTACATGGGCCTGGCCCAATAAAAAGGTGACGCAGCACCTATAATAGCCTCGGGACGAAATTTATGAAGTGGCATCTTGTATATTTCGTCCAAGGCTTCATGCACCCATTATGGTGGCTTCAAAGTCCTGAAATCATCACATGTAACTCCGTTCTTGTTCCCCTTGCGCATGGCATCATCTCCATGCTTGTTCTTGCTCCAATGTTCATCCTTCTCCAAGCTAGGCCCTTCATTTGTAAGCAAAACAAATGTATCCAATTTAGGCAGCATCATATTCTCATGAACATTAGAATCATTACCAAGAAACGAAAGTACCTGATAATTTAATTGGTGTGCACGAGCTCTAGTAATTGGTCCCGTATATGTAGCAGTAGGGGCTGTGGGTGTAACAATGGTATTGATGTCCTCATCATCCTCCCCTTCTTGAAATGAAGTCGTCCTCGACGGAAACTCGTCTTCCTCACCCAAATAAGGCTTCAAATCTGCAATGTTAAAAGTGGGACTAACCCCAAAATCTGCAGGCAGCTCAAGTTTATATGCATTATCATTTATTTTCTCTAACACCTTAAAGGGACCATCAGCACGTGGCATTAGCTTTGATTTGCGCAAATAAGAAATCTATCCTTACGCAAATGTAACCAAACAAGATCTCCAGGTGCAAACACAACATGTTTTCTACCCTTATCTCCAGCAAGTTTATATTTAGCATTCATACGCTCAATGTTTTCCTTAGTTAACTCATGCATTTTTAAAATCAATTCAGCACATTGTTTAGCATCAAAATTAACCTTCTCCGAAGATGGAAGAGGCAACAAATCAATAGGTGCACGAGGTAGGAAACCATACACAACTTCAAAAGGGCACATCTTAGTAGTAGAATGCAATGAACGATTATAAGCAAATTCAATATGAGGCAAGCATTCCTCCCACATTTTCTTATTATTCTTCAAAACAGCCCTATGCATAGTAGACAACGTTCTATTGACTACTTTAGTTTGTCCATCAGTTTGGGGGTGACAAATAGTACTAAAAAGCAGTTTAGTCCCCAACTTAGCCCATAAACATCTCCAAAAGTGGCTAAGAAATTTAGTATCACGATCTGAAACAATAGTATTTGGCACACCATGCAAGCGAATAATTTCACGAAAGAACAAATCAGCAACATTAACAGCATCATCGCTTTTATGACATGGTATAAAGTGTGCCATTTTTGAGAATCTATCCACGACAACAAATATGCTATCCCTCCCCTTCTTTGTTCGAGGTAAACCTAAAACAAAGTCCATAGATATATCCTCCCAAGGAACACTAGGTACAGGCAAAGGAATATATAAACCATGAGGATTGAGTCGTGACTTAGCTTTTTAACATGTAGTGCATCGAGCAATAAAACGCTCAACATCCCGTCTCATCTTTGGCCAAAAGAAATGTGTAGCAAGTACGTCCTCCGTCTTCTTCACGCCAAAGTGTCCCATTAATCCTCCTCCATGCGCCTCCTGCAACAACAAAAGACGAACGGAGCTAGCTGGAATGCATAGCTTGTTAGCACGAAACACAAATCCATCATTAACGACGAACTTGTTCCACATTCTTCCTTCTTTACAATTCTGCATTACATCTTTAAAATCAGCATCATGCACATATTGATCTTTGATGGTCTCCAAACCAAATATTTTGAAGTCAAGTTGTGAAAGCATAGTATAGCGGCGAGACAATGCATCAGCAATAACATTTTCTTTTCCCTTCTTGTGTTTAATGACATAAGGAAAAGTCTCAATGAATTCAACCCATTTAGCATGTCTACGATTCAGTTTAGATTGACTTTTAATATGTTTCAAAGATTCATGATCAGAATGTATAACAAATTCTTTGGGCCATAAATAATGTTGCCATGTTTCTAAAGTCCGAACAAGAGCATATAATTCTTTATCATAAGTAAAATAATTCAGACTAGGCCCACTCAATTTTTCAGAAAAGTATACAACAGGTTTGCCATCTTGTAATAACACACCGCCTAATCCAATTCCACTAGCATCACATTCAAGCTTGATAGAGGCAAAGGTGTCCCGTGTTTCGATGAGATGATGGATATCGCTTTGTTGGAAGTCGACTTTGACGATCCGACTACGAACGTGCGAGACGTCGCGCCTTAGCAATCGCTAAACCAACTCCGAGAGGTTATTGACCACGCCGGAGCACGATCAACCTGACCACGAGGGTCTGTTTCCTGCGAGCAAACGAAGAACAAGCAAGAAACTAAGATTGCAATCTGGATATTGCGAATATAAGATGAAAGCTTTATTGATCAAGGTGGGGTTCTTTGACGCCTTTGTCTGGTCGTTGAACACAAACGAAGTACGCGAAGTTGCAGCTATGGCGAACTTTTAATCTAAACAAAACCCAAAGTCTAAACGATGCCCTAAGGGCTGTATATATGGAGGAAGAGGGGGGGAATTTCGTGGCCCTTGGTGGAGGGGTCCGAAATCAACCCTATCTCTTGTTTCCCCACACATACGGACTCTAAAAATAGCCTATACTGATGTATTTCGAAACTACATGGGCCTGGCCCAATAATAAGGTGACGCAGCACCTAAAATAGCCTCGGGACGAAATTTATGAAGTGGCGTCTTGTATATTTCGTCCAAGGCTTCATGCACCCATTATGGTGGCTTCAAAGTCCTGAAATCATCACTTGTAACTCCGTTCTTGTTTCCCTTGCGCATGCCATCATCTCCATGCTTGTTCTTGCTCCAATGTTCATCCTTCTCCAAGCTAGGCCCTTCATTTGTAAGCAAAACAAATGTATCCAATTTAGGCAGCATCATATTCTCATGAACATTAGAATCATTACCAAGAAACGAAAGTACCTGATAATTTAGTTGGCGTGCACGAGCTCTAGTAATTGGTCCAGTATGTATAGCAGCAGGGGCTGTGGGTGTAACAATTGTATTGATGTCCTCATCATCCTCCCCTTCTTGAAATGAAGTCGTCCTCGACGGAAGTTCATCTTCCTCACCCACATAATGCTTCAAATCTGCAATGTTAAAAGTGGGACTAACCCCAAAATCTGCAGGCAACCGAAGATGGAAGAGGCAACAAATCAATAGGTGCACGAGGTAGGAAACCATACACAACTTCAAAAGGGCACATCTTAGTAGTAGAATGCAATGAACGATTATAAGCAAATTCAATATGAGGCAAGCATTCCTCCCACATTTTCTTATTATTCTTCAAAACAGCCCTAAGCATAGTAGACAACGTTCTATTGACTACTTCAGTTTGTCCATCAGTTTGGGGGTGACAAGTAGTACTAAAAAGCAGTTTAGTCCCCAACTTAGCCCATAAACATCTCCAAAAGTGGCTAAGAAATTTAGTATCACGATCTGAAACAATAGTATTTGGCACACCATGCAAGCGAATAATTTCACGAAAGAACAAATCAGCAACATTAACAGCATCATCGCTTTTATGACATGGTATAATGTGTGCCATTTTCGAGAATCTATCCACGACAACAAATATGCTATCCCTCCCCTTCTTTGTTCGAGGTAAACCTAAAACAAAGTCCATAGATATATCCTCCCAAGGAACACTAGGTACAGGCAAAGGCATATATAAACCATGAGGATTGAGTCGTGACTTAGCTTTTTGACATGTAGTGCATCGAGCAATAAAACGCTCAACATCCCGTCTCATCTTTGGCCAAAAGAAATGTGTAGCAAGTACGTCCTCCGTCTTCTTCACGCCAAAGTCCCATTAATCCTCCTCCATGCGCCTCCTGCAACAACAAAAGACGAACGGAGCTAGCTGGAATGCATAGCTTGTTAGCACGAAACACAAATCCATCGTTAACGACGAACTTGTTCCACATTCTTCCTTCTTTACAATTCTGCATTACATCTTTAAAATCAGCATCATGCACATATTGATCTTTGATGGTCTCCAAACCAAATATTTTGAAGTCAAGTTGTGAAAGCATAGTATAGCGGCGAGACAATGCATCAGCAATAACATTTTCTTTTCCCTTCTTGTGTTTAATGACATAAGGAAAAGTCTCAATGAATTCAACCCATTTAGCATGTCTACGATTCAGTTTAGCTTGACTTTTAATATGTTTCAAAGATTCATGATCAGAATGTATAACAAATTCTTTGGGCCATAAATAATGTTGCCATGTTTCTAAAGTCCGAACAAGAGCATATAGTTCTTTATCATAAGTAGAATAATTCAGACTAGGCCCACTCAATTTTTTAGAAAAGTATGCAACAGGTTTGCCATCTTGTAATAACACACCGCCTAATCCAATTCCACTAGCATCACATTCAAGCTCAAAAGTCTTATTAAAATCAGGAAGTTGGAGTAAAGGAGCATGTGTCAACTTATCTTTCAATACCGAGAAGGCTTCTTCCTGTGCGGTACCCCAAAGAAAAGGCACATCTTTCTTTGTAAGCTCATTGAGAGGTGTAGCAATGGTGCTGAAATCTCTCACAAAACGCCTATAGAATCCAGCGAGGCCAAGAAAACTCCTCACTTGTGTGACCGTTTTGGGTTGCGGCCAACTCTCAATAGCTTCAATCTTGGCTTTATCAACTTCAATTCCCTGTGGAGTAACAACATAGCCAAGAAAAGATACTCGGTCGGTGCAAAAGGTGCACTTCCCAAGGTTACCAAACAAATGTGCATCACGTAGAGCAATAAAAACAGCACGTAAATGTTCCAAATGTTCTTCCAAAGATCTGTTATAAATCAATATGTCATCAAAGTAAACTACCACAAATCATCCAATGAAAGCACGTAAAACTTCGTTCATTAATCTCATGAAAGTACTAGGTGCATTAGTTAACCCAAAAGGCATGATTAACCACTCATATAATCCAAACTTAGTTTTGAATGATGTTTTCCATTCATCTCCCAATTTCATACGAATTTGATGGTATCCACTACGCAAATCAACTTTGGAGAATATTGTAGAGCCACTCAATTCATCAAGCATATCATCTAGCCTAGGAATAGGATGACGATAACGAATAGTAATATTATTAATGCCTCTACAATCAACACACATACATGATGTACCATCCTTTTTCGGCACTAGAATAATAGGAACAGCACAAGGACTAAGGGATTCGCGTATATAACCTTTGTCGAGAAGCTCTTGTACTTGACGCATAATCTCCTTCGTCTCCTCTGGATTGGTATGGTATGGTGCACGGTTTGGCAGTGAAGCACCGGGAATTAAGTCAATCTGATGCTCAATCCCTCGAATAGGCGGTAATCCCGGTGGCACGTCTTGTGGAAAGACGTCAGCGAACTCCTGCAAAATGTTAGTGACAGCAGGAGGCAAAGAGGAAGGCACGTCCTCAAATGAAAATAATGCCTCTTTGCACACAAAAGCATAGCAAATAGATTTGCTGAAATCTAGCTCATCAATATCAGATTTGGTGGCAAATAAACATGCACTTTTCAATTTAATTTCAGAAGCAACACTAGATGGTTTATTATTAGGCTTCATTTGTTGCTCAAATTCTTTTGCCACAATCTGATTTTCACTCTTATTCGTCTCCTGTTTTGCTTTATTAGCTCTATTAATATCATCTTTCAAAATGGAATCAGGAGTCATAGGAAGCAAAGTAATATTTTTATCCTTATGAACAAGAGTATAGTGATTGTTTCTACCATGGTGTACATAATTTTTATCAAATTGCCATGGTCTACCAAGTAATAAGGAACATGCTTGCATAGGTACCACATCACAATCAACATAATCAGCATATGTAGAGATACTAAAATGCACACGAACAGTACGTGTTACCTTAACCTTGCCGCTGTTGTTGAACCATTGGATGTAGTAAGGATGTGGATGTGGTCTTGTGGTGAGAGAAAGCTTCTCCACCATCTCCATGCTAGCCAAGTTGTTGCAGCTCCCTCCGTCTATGATGACGCGCACAGAACATTCCTTCACAACTCCCTTGGTATGGAAAAAATTGTGCCTCTGATTTTGCTCAGCTTGTGTGATCTGCACACTCAAAACACGTTGAGCAACTAAACGTTCATACCTGTCAGCGTCTTCAGGAGCCATGTATTGCGTCTCATGATCAGAATCATCTCCACCATGTTCTTCACGTGTAATAAGAGCCAAAGTCTCCTCATCATAGTCACTAGCGGACTCATATCCACCATCCGCGGTAGCAATCATCACACGTGGAGATTTGCATTCTCTCGCATAATGACCTCCTCCCTTACAACGATGACAAATAATATCACTTGTGTGCCCTGTTGATGCCATGGAAGAAGAAGAACGTTGTGCAGGCCCCGCAGGTGCGCTCTTGGCAGATAATGGTGGTTGCGCCTGTTTTCTTGTATCACGGCTGGAGGTGGCACCGGATGGAGGTGCTGGTGCAGTTGAAGTAGAAGATGCACGTGGTGTCCATGATGAAGGTCGTCCTGCAGAAAAGTTAGTTCGCCCCAATGCTTGTCGATCCTGCACTTCACGTTCAGCTTTACAAGCAAGATGGAATAAACGAGTGATGTTAGTATACTCCTTATAGTCTAGAATGGTCTGAATCTCTCTATTTAATCCACCCAGAAAACGTGCAAGCATAGCTTCATTCTCCTCAACAATACCACATCTAATCATGCCAGTTTGTAATTCCTGATAATATTCTTCTACATAATTTTTCCCTTGTCTTAAATGCTGCAATTTTTGAAGCAATTCACGTTGATAATATGGTGGAACCCAACGCGTACGCATAGCAGTTTTCAAAGCAGCCCAAGTAGTTGGAATAGGATATAATCTACAATGTTCAGACCACCATACACATGCAAAACTAGTGAAAGCACAAACAGCAGCAGCAACTCGTCTCTCCTCAGGATATTGTAAACATGTAAATCGTTGTTCAGTTTCTAACTCCCAAGTAAGATATATATCAGGAACATATCTACCCTCAAATGGTGGAATATTCAATTTCAGTTTAGGAATATGGACATCATCTCGTACCTGAGGTAGTGGTGCAGGCCTACCATTAAGAATATATACCTGAGGTCGACCTGCTGGTGGTGGTACAGGTGGCTGCACGTAGTGCTAATTTTGATCAACCTCATCCTCATAATCTCCCACATAATCATCCTCCTCCGCATCAGCAGCAGGAGCCACAGAAGTATCAACAGCAGCACCAACAGTTTGGCCAAACGCAAGAGGAACACGGCTTGCTCGGCGGAGGTCTATTTCGCGACATGGAGGTAGTCGTTGTTGTTGTTGTTGGAGAGGTGCGTTAGGTGCAGCGGGTGGTGGTGGTGGAAGACGCTCGAGCAATTCATTAAACTTGTTATCGAGCTTTGTTTTGAACGTCTTCTCAAGGCCAGTGATCTTCTCCATGGCCTCTTCAAAATTGTTCAGCACATCTTGCACCTATTCAGTCCTCATTTGCTGAAACTTATCATGAAGCTCCTTGTTCGATAAATTCTCCCAGTCAATCTCGTCGGCTTGTGATCCTGGCATGGTTAGCAGCAATAGAAACACACAAGAATATGATCCTACAGACTACGAATAAGTGGTCGTGGTGGGTGTCACAAATCCGTCAAGCAAAACTCAAATTCTTACCAGTTCTTACCCAGCAACAGGCGGTGATCGGCAACCGTTGTAGTCAAAACTCTCAAAGCTTGGATAGAGCGATTACCAGGGAGAGTCAAACGCACGACGTAGATGTATGTGGAGCTGGGAAGGCTTATAATATGGTAGCAAAAAGGGTCAGCAATAATCAATTCAGAGATGCAAAGTTGAATAAACGCTCAACGACGGTACTGTGCTGGTCCTAGGCTAGACTGTGCTAGAGACGCGAGCCTAGAACACCAACAAAATCACGGCGCGGCACGTAAACAAGGGAGGAGCACACTCTGAATTTTTTTTCTCTTTTTTTTGTTTTTCCTCTTATTTTTTTTTTTGCTCCGCAACAAATTTTTTTTGAAAAAGTCTACAAATGGTCTAAAAACTGCCTAGCCAGAATTTTCCAGACTTAGTTTTTTTTTTAAATTGGAACTATTTTTCTTCTGCGGATGGCTCGGAAGTTGGGGAGTCCTTCTCTGTCACGACTCGGGGTATCGCGTGATCTGGAAATCGAGAACAATGCAACAATAACTGGACTCGGACTAGGACTGGTGGCGGAGATGAATCTGGTGGAACTCGGACTAGTGGCGGAGATGAATCTGGTGGAACACGGACAGGTGGCGGATATATGTTGCAGGTGAACTCGGATTGGCGTGATGGCGGCGGATATGTGGTGGCGTATATGGATTCGGATTGGCGGTGAATATGTGGTGGTGGTATATGGCAACAGCGACGATGATGGTGCGATGGTGATATATGGCAGCGGCGACGTGACAACCTGTGAACAGAACTCGAAACTCTAAAAGACTAGACGCTAAGACCAGCAACTGGACACGACGATGCAACCGCAAATTCAACAAAGCAAATACAGAAAAGATTATGCAAGGCTCAGATTGGTTCGGATGGGATGAACTAACCCTAATTTTTTTTGGCTTTTTCGTGGACTATAGGTATGAAAAACAGACTCGATCTAAACTACGAAAAACTGTAAAATCTCACCGAGCAACCTGGAAATCTGATACCACTTGATATAGGCAAAGGTGTCCCGTCTTTCGATGAGATGATGGATATCGCTTTGGTGGAAGTCGACTTTGACGATCCGACTACAAACGTGCGAGGACGTCGCGCCTTAGCAAACGCTAAACCAACTCCGAGAGGTTATTGACCACGCCGGAGCACGATCAACCTGACCACGAGGGTCTGTTTCCTGCGAGCAAACGAAGAACAAGCAAGAAACTAAGATTGCAATCTGGATATTGCGAATATAAGATGAAAGCTTTATTTATCAAGGTGGGGTTCTGTGACGCCTTTGTCTAGTCGTTGAACACAAACGAAGTACGCGAAGTTGCAGCTATGGCGAACTTTTAATCTAAACAAAACCCAAAGTCTAAATGGTGCCCTAAGGGCTGTATATATGGAGGAAGAGAGGGGGAATTTCGTGGCCCTTGGTGGAGGGGTCCGAAATCAACCCTATCTCTTGTTTCCCCACACATACGGACTCTAAAAATAGCCTATACTTATGTATTTCGAAATTACATGGGCCTGGCCCAATAAAAAGGTGACGCAGCACCTATAATAGCCTCGGGACGAAATTTATGAAGTGGCATCTTGTATATTTCGTCCAAGGCTTCATGCACCCATTATGGTGGCTTCAAAGTCCTGAAATCATCACTTGTAACTCCGTTCTTGTTCCCCTTGCGCATGGCATCATCTCCATGCTTGTTCTTGCTCCAATGTTCATCCTTCTCCAAGCTAGGCCCTTCATTTGTAAGCAAAACAAATGTGTCCAATTTAGGCAGCATCATATTCTCATGAAGATTAGAATCATTACCAAGAAACGAAAGTACCTGATAATTTAATTGGCGTGCGCGAGCTCTAGTAATTGGTCCCGTATATGTAGCAGTAGGGGCTGTGGGTGTAACAATGGTATTGATTTCCTCATCACCCTCCACCATGGGGCCGATTCCGTTGAGGACGCCCTCGAGCACCGTGACGAGATGAGGAAGTAGCTGGGCGGGACATTCGTCATCAGTCACCAGCGGTTTCTCCAGGACCATCTCGTAGAGCTCCCGCAGTGCCTCACGGGACCTCTCCTCAATATATTTGAAGGTCACGTGATCCCCATCAAGAACCTTCGTCTTGGTTTCCAGCAGGACCTTCTCTGCCTCCACCTTCTTCTCCAGCTTCTCTAGGCAGTCGCGTTCCGCGGCCTGCGCCTGCGCCAGCCGCTCCAGCTTAGCATCGCGGCCGGTGACCTCTTCTTCTCGAGCCTTCAGCTTCTCCTCTCGTGCCTCATGCTGGCAAGCCGCGGCAGCACACTCCTTGTGCAAGTTCTCCAGCTCGCCCTCCGCGACCCGGCAGCGCTCATTGGCGGCGTCGGCATCCTTCAACGCCGCCTCGCGGGCAGCCGCGGCCAGGTCAGCTGCCCGCTTACCCTCCTCGGAAGCTGCCATGGCCTGACCCCAGGCCGCCATTACGGATGCGTTGGATTGCAGCCACTCCGCGATCAACTCCAGGCGCCCTGACGCCAGGCGACGGTCGGTGCCCTGAAGATCGGCCCGAAGTTGGGTCAGCGTGGAATGAGCCTCCTCCAGAGCGTCACGCTAAGCAGAAAGATCACGGTCCTGCGGTGCGATGGATGAGGAGAAGAGAGCGTCATCGCCAGGACTTGTGAGTTGGTGGCGGCAGAAGGAGCTGGGGGCTCCTGCGCCCTTGGGACCTCGGCAGTCGAGCCGGAGGCTGACGCCTCCGGAGCCGACTTGGTTGTGAAGGTCGCCTTCTCCCGAGATCGGTCCTCCGGGCCTCACGAGGATGACCGGGCCAGGGAGGCGCGAGCGCCGTCGCTGCTCTCCCACGCCAGGAGAGGTGCGGTCGTGGCAGGCTGTTGGGTTCCGAGGGTGCGGCCGCTCCCTCTCTCTTCTTCTTTGCCGCCAGCGTTGGCCTGGTGGCGCAAGGGAAAAGCGTCAAAAAGCAGCGACAGGAGCAGGAACAGAATCAGGACCAAGCACTTACTGGTCCACGGCGGCGTAATCTCTCAGCCTCTTCTGAAGCACAAAGCCCGAAGAGTTCCTAGACTGGGGCACCGGCGTGCGAGCCCCAGGAGCAGAGGAGGTCACGGCAGCTGGCCCTGCGGTAGCACCGGTCGACGTCAGGACGGGGGCACCGCCCCAAGAGACCAGCGCTGACCTGCTCTTCGTCGGGATCCCGGCCTACGACTTCTTCAGAGGAGTGCCCCTGGACCTCATGGTAACCCCAGCGGGGGGCTGGGGCTCCCTCACCGGATAGTTGCCGGCCTCGTCATTGTCAGTAAGGGCGCGGAGGAGATCCGCCGTGAAAGGAGAAGTCTCTCCCTCCCCTTCCTGGGTCGCCTCCAAGTTGGGCCTCTCCTCCTTGCCAGAACTGCCAGAAGACACCAACACAAGGGCCTCCACCACTAGAGCCTCGGAAAGCGTTGGCGGCACAAGCCCGCGCCCATCAAAGACAGGCATGGTTGCAGCCACCTCCGCCCCATCTGGGCGGCGATACAGGGGAATATGGGCGTCCGGCGGATACCGCTGGTTGTCCCCGACCTGAAGGTGGAGGGCCTTGCCTAGGCCCTCGTCCGACAAGATGTCCGGTTGTGTCAGGAATTCCTTGACGATCATGGCCCCATCAGCTTCTCAGCCTTCGGGTCGTCAGGCTTCAGGTCGGCAGTCATCTTCTCCAACACGTGCTTCTCCTGAGGGTCGGTGAGTGTCGCGTCGAGCCACCGTTCGTGAGGCAAGGGCATCTTCGTCGGCAGCACTAGCTGAGGGTGGGTGCACTTGGCATCCATGAGGACCCACTTGCTCCTGAAGCCCTCAGCCATCTTCCCAGCCTTCGAGAGCGCGTTGACCCCGTTAGCCGCGACGAAGTTGGCGCATCCCAAGCAATCGCCCTCCTTGATCCAGAGAAAAGAAATGGCGAAGCAACGCCATGGATGGCATCACCCCCACAAATGCCTCACAATAAAAGGCGAAGATTTACAAGAGGAGGACGGAGTTGGGATGAAGATGAAGGGCGTGCAGCTTGTAGTGGCTGACAATGGTATAGAAGAAGTCCGAGAATGGGGGGCTAGCCCTGCAAGGATGCTATTCATGAAGAAGGGATAGAAGGTTCCACCTAAGGCTTCTAGCTCGGCGGAGCCAGCCCGGAGCACGGTCTTTCGCCCCCTCGTTGCTGCCTTCCACCGTCATCAGGAGCATGGTGGCGAGGTTCTTCACTGAGATATTGGGCGCGCTCAAGGCCGGTACATACCAGGAGCGCGAGGGCACAGCCTTTGCTTTGTCGGACGCCATCGGCTGCAGGCTCGGAGAGAAGTTTGTGCAGATCTGGAGTCTCTCGGGGCAAGAAGGAGAAAGGGAATCTGGGGCAAGATGAAGGGAGGTAATGAAGGCTCCGCGACATGCACCAGCATTTTGTCAGATGAGGACAGTTGCCGAGGCAGCATGGGGAAGCGGAGGCGCCCACGTCACGTCAATCACCATGCGGCGACCAAGGCCACAGGCGGTTGGGGCCCGCGGCGCTCCGCACTTGCCCTTTGGCTTCGCCTCGAAGCCAAGCTTGAGCACGCCTTGGGCCCGGGGGCTACTGTCGGCGTCCTAGGAACGAGGGTACCCAGACTTGCCTGCCTGTGGCCCATGGCGTGGCTCCACCAATGGCCTGGTATGGCCCATCATCTATAGCCGCAACTCAAGACCCTCGCAAGGGGTCAATCCTCGTGAGGTGGACGACGCCAAGACCTCCTTGGGGGTAGCCTCACTAGGCTAGCTCCCAAGGAGCGGAGATATCTATGCAAGAGGCACCTCATGAGGTTCACATGACGTGATACATGACGACCAAGGCCAGGCGGACGCCAGCGGGCGCAGTGTACCAGTTTCCTCTTTGGTGCTAAAGAGGCAGGTGCAGGCGAGGAGTATCGATGCATCAGGCAAAGGTTTCCTTATCGTTGCAACAAGACCAAGGCCAGGAGGACAGCAGGATGGAGGTCATTGCGAAGCCCATGACAGCGTCACACCAGAGCCTTTGGCAGGCAAAGACCACCTTTTGTCAATATAGCTTGTAATAGTTGTCCCCCTTCAAACTTGGTCGTTGTTGCATCCCTTCCCGCTTAACATTTGGGAAGAGGATCAGGGCCTCTATAAATAAGGCTAGCCACCATCGTAGCAAAGGACGGATCATTTAGACCATCCTCACACACACCAGCTCATCGAGCTCAAGAACACCTCTCCTCAGGAGGTAGTTCATCCATTGTACTAGTTCATCCCTAGCCCTCGAGGCAATCCACCACCACCACACTGGAGTAGGGTATTGCACCACAACGGTGGCCCGAACCAGTATAAACATCTGTGTCTTATGTTCCTTGGGTTCGTCGAGCTAGGCAGTGGGATCATCAAGCGAGCAAACTAGAGTGGAGGAACACTTTGTGCGCACCCCAGTGTTCGAACCTCAAGGGTTTGTCGGAACCCAAGATCCGACAAACGGGCACATCCTCACAAATACCGATAGGTATGGCAGTTGATTTGTCAGCCATTTACAAAGATATTTCAGTGGGTGTGAGTTTATTCAAATCAAGTATTTTATATAAAGAGAAAGGCATAACACTAACACCAGCTACTAAATCACACAAAGTAGTTTTTACATAATTCTTTTTGATAGATCAAGGTATAGTTGGTATTTCCCGATCTTCTTGTTTTTTAGGTACTCCATCATTAAAAGTATAATTGGCAAGCATAGTGGAGATTTCAGCTTCTGGTATTTTTCTCTTATTATTGATGATGTCTTTCATATACTTTGCATAAGGAGGCATTTTCAAGATATCAGTCAAGCGAGTACGCAAAAAGACTGGCCTCAACATTTTAGCAAAGCGTTCAAATTCTACATCATCATTCTTTTTAGCTGACTTAGGTGGAAAAGGCATAGGTTTTTGAACCCACGGTTCTCTTTCTTTACCCTGTTTTCTAGCCACAAAGTCACTTTTATCATACCTTTTATTCTTACGTTATGGGTTATCAAGATCAATAGGTGGTTCTATCTCAACATCATTGTCTGGTTCTTTATCATTTGGTTGAGTATTTTCATGAACATCAGCATTATCTTTTTCATTGTCACTAGGTGAATGTTCATTACCAGACTGAGTTTCAGCATCAGAGATAGAAGTTTCATTATCATTATCAGGAGGTTTCTCTATTTCAGGTTCACTAGGAGCATGCATAGTCCTATCGTTTTTCTTCCTCCTTTTCTTTTTAGAAGAACTAGGTGCACTAGTGTTAGCTCTTTTTGATTCTTGTTCAATTCTTTTTGGGTGTCCCTCAGGATAAAGTGGTTCCCGAGTCATTTTACCTCCTCTAGTTGCAACTATAACAGCAGAATCATGTATATTATTATTCATTTCATCAAGAAACTCCTTTGAGATTTAACAACTTGTTCTAACTGAGTTTGAACCATAGAAGCATGCTTTCCAACAACTCTAACATCATTTGAGATTCTAAATAACAAGTCACTCAAGCGAGCAATCATATCATAATTGTATTTCAATTGTTTCATAACATTTGCATTGAAGTGATCTTATTTTCTAATGTAGTTTTCAAACTCATAAAGGCATTGGCTAGGATGCATATAGTGAGGATTGTCATTATCATTGAGCTTCATAAGAGAATTTACCTCTACCACCTTAGGAAGTGGTGGTGTATTAATCCCATGTATTTCTTCAACAGGAGGTAAATTTTTAACATGATCAGCTTTAATACCTTTTTCCTTCATAGATTTCTTTGCCTCTTGCATATCTTCAAGACTGAGATATAATATACCCCTCTTCTTTGGAGTGGGTTTAGCAATGGTTCAGGAAGAGTCCAATCATCATAATTTTTCAATATATTATTCAATAATTCCTCAGCTTGCCCAATAGTTCGTTCCCTGAAAACACAACTAGCACAACTATCTAGGAAATCCCTAAGAAGCATCGGTTTGTCCATTATAGAAGATATCAAGTATTTCATTTTTCTTAAGAGGATGATCAGGCAAAGCATTAAGTAATTGACAAAGCCTCCCCCAAGCTTGTGGGAGACTCTCTTCTTTAATTTGCACAAGGTTAAATATTTCCAGCAAGGCAGCTTGTTTCTTATGAGCAGGGAAATATTTTTCAGAGAAGTAATAAATCATATCCTGGGGACTATGCACACAACCAGGAGCAAGATATTGTACAAAGCATTAGCATCACCCTTTAACGAGAACATAAATAATTTGAGAATAAAGTAATAGTGAGTTTTCTCATCATGGGTAAAAAGGGTGGCTATGTCATTCAACTTAGTAAGATGTGCCACAACAGTTTCGGTTTCATAACCATGGAAAGGATCAGATTCAACCAAAGTAATTATCTATGGGTCGACAGAGATTTCATAGTCCTTATCATCAATAAAGATAGGTGAAGTAGCAAACTTAGGATCATATTTCATTCTAGCATTCAGAGATTTTTCTTCATACTTGCATAATAATTTCTCAAGATCATCTCTATCTCTGCAATCAAGAATATCTCTAGTTGTCTCCTCATTCATAACATAACCTTCCGGTACCTTATGCAATTCATATCTAGGAAGGCTAGTTCTACCAGGTGTTTCAGGAGGTTCAGTTTCAAGCTCATCATCAGATTCAACAACATCAGGTTGTATTACTCTAGCAATTTGTTTATCAAGAAATTCACTAAGTGGCACATCATCATTATCAAGCAAGGTACTAGCATCATCATAAGCATTATCCATATCAGAAGTAGCATCATCAATAACTTGCGACATATCAGGATTAACAACATGTGGTAGTGTTGCAAGTTTATTTATAACAACAGGTGAATCTAAAGCAAAACTGGATGGCAATTCCATACCTCCCCTTGTCTTTGAGGGAAAAATCTTAGTATTAGCATCTTTAGATTCTTCATAGTGATAAATTGATAATAATCCCAAGTGATTCAACAAATATAGCTATGCTCCCCGGCAACGACACCAGACAAAGGTCTTGATAACCCACAAGTATAGGGGATCGCAACCGTTTTCGAGGGTAGAGTATTGAACCCAAATTTATAGATTCGATACAAGGGGAGCCAAAGAATATTTGAAGGTACTAGCAGCTCAGTTGTCAATTCAACCACACCTGGCGATTAATTATCTGTAGCAAAGTGATCAGCGGCAAAGTAGTATGATAGTTTTGATAATAGTAGCAGCAGCAACGGTAACAGTAATGGTGATAGCAGTAATTTTGTAGAAAGTGTAACAGTGATGATATCAGTAGTAACTTAGCAAGAAAAATATAAGATAAATCCATAGGCATTGGATAGGTGACCTGTTGGATGATATTCATCATGAGACAGTAATAACCTAGGGCGATACGGCACTAGCTCCAGTTCATCAATATAATGTAGGCGTGTTTTCCGTAAATAGTCATATGTGCTTATGGAAAAAACTTGCATGACATCTTTTGTCCTACCCTCCCATGGTAGCGGGGTCCTATTGGAAACTAAGGGATATTAAGGCCTCCTTTTAATAGAGAACCAGAACATAACACACAGTGAATACATGAACTCCTCAAACTACGGTCATCACCGGGAGTGGTCCCGACTATTATCACTTTGGGGTTGCCGGATCATAACACGTAGTAGGTGACTATAACTTGCAAGATCGGATCTAGAACATGGATATAATGGTGATAACATAAACGGTTCAGATCTGAAATCATGGCACTCGGGCCCAAAGTGACAAGCATTAGGCATGGCAAACTCATAGCAACATCAATCTTAGAACATAATGGAGACTAGGGATCAAGCCCTAACAAAATTAACTTGATTACATGATGAATCTCATCCAACTCCTCATCGACCAGCGAGCCTACGAAGGAATTACTAACTCTCGGTGGGGAGCATCATGAAATTGGCGATGGAGAAGGGTTGGTCATGACGAAGAACAAAGACCCCCCCTCTCCGGAGCCCCAAATGGACTCCAGATCTGGCCTCCCGATGAGAACAGGAGGTGACGGCGGCTCCGTCTCGTGGATCGCGATAATTCTTTCTCCCTGATTTTTTCTGGAAAAATAGGATTTCATAGCGTTGGTTTCAGGGTCTGCGGGCCACCAGGTGGGGACAACCCACCTGGGCGCACCAGGAGAGGGGGGGGCGCCCTGGTGGGTTGTGCCCACCCAGGTCCCCCTCTCTGGTAGGTCTTGGCTCCAGAAATTCTTATTTATTGTATAAAAATTCCTCGCAAAGTTTCGTTCCATTCCGAGAACTTTTATTTTTGCACAAAAACAACACCATGGTAGTTCTGCTAAAAACAACGTCCGTCTGGGGTTAGTTCCATTCAAATCATGCAAACTAGAGTCCAAAACAAGAGGAAAAGCATTAGGAAAAGTAGATATGTTGGAGACGTATCATGCCCCGATGCCCGCCAGCCACAAGGAACATGTGTCGGTCCCTACCGGGAATGAAGAAATACCTGATTGACTTCCGCCCTTCCGGGCGTCGCGAGCACACGAAGCACATGGGGCTCAGCAGAAGGGAAAAGAAGCCTAAAATGAAAGCTAAGTCCACATTATCACTTCTCGTTGATTCAACTTTGGATTTTTGCGGTTGTTTATCCCTTGAATTTAGTGAGTGTTCATATCGTGAAAACCCTTACGCGACGGAACCTTGGTTAGTTTCTTTGATCGCTCCATCGTCCTGTCCCGAGCCATGCTCGCAGGTCGAGAGGCTGCATCGAGAGCTACAGAGGAAAAACCTGCCAGGATGCATCCACGCCAAAATGACTGTTAGGGCCAGACCCTTACGACAATCGCGGCAATATGATACCAGCAGGCATCTAGAGTAGTAGGGTTGGATCATACGAGCACAAGCGAATAAAGCTTAGAGGTATAAACACGCATACTAAGATTTAACAAAAGATATTAGTTCTACGTGAACACTAGAGACAAAGAAACTAAACACAAAATATATATCATGTTTCATTACAGGGCAACACCGAAGCAACAGCGGCCCGATACTTGGTCTGATGGCCAGGTGGAGCTGTTCAGACGTGAAGAACCCTATCGATCCCGGGAGCGACTTTCTCATTAGCGGTCGCGACATCAGTGCCCGCTGGTGGCTTCTTGAATCCATCGTCAAGATCGAGGTCTAGATGGCGGCAGGTAATATTGCTCAAGACCATGAAGAGAGCGTCACAGGCAAGCCTCTGGGACTCAGTCGCGAAGCGCTCAGCCCTCCCCTCTTCATGCACTTTCAGCTTCTCGATCAGCTCGTTGAAGAAGAGTCCCAGCTTGACGGTTGGGACCTCCTGCTATCTTTCCGAGAAGACTTGTCCATCCATATCCATCACCGCGGCCTGTTCACCAAGACGCTCGGCCATATCAATCAGGCTCTTGGTCCAGAGATTAACCTGATCAACCTGATTATTTAGCCCATCCTCTGCATCCTGCCGAAGACACTTGGCGGTGCCCAGATCCTTGGCCAGCACCTGTTCACGGGACTCACTGGACTCTGTTGCGCTCTCCAAGGTGCTGATCCTGGCCTTTAGGTCCTTTATGGTGCCATTGGCGGCGTTGATGCTCTGGGTCTTGGAGGAGAGCTGTGATTGGGCATCATCTAGGAGGACAACCGTCTGTCGTGCCTCTTCCTTGAATGTCTCCACCTCCTTGGCGCTCCTATTGAGATCCTCATTCAGTTTAGCCACCTACCAGTCAAGGTCAGTCTTGGCGGTAGACGCGACAGCCAGATTTTCAGTAAGCTTCTTCAGTTGAGCAGCAGAGTCAGCAGCGAAGGTGCTCAGAGCAGCTCCATGCTTGTCCTCCAATCCTTTGGTGCATTGCTACACCAGAGTCTCCAGACTTTCATCCTAAGCACGGGGGTGGCTTCAAGTTTCCCTCCCAGAGGGAGATCTCTTGCTCTATAGCATCCAGAGATGCCTTTCGGTCTGCCAGGCGCATCTCCCGAGCCATGACATCCTCCCTTGTCATCAAGAGCACCTCTTGCTGCCTCATGAGCACCTTGAACTGCTTGTCGTTCCGCTCGCGTAGCTTGAGGCACTTGTCTTTTAGCTTTTGGTACACCTTGTTGGCGGACCCGCGCCGCTCCTTGAGCTCCTGCCACTTCTCATTGTGCCGGGCCTGCATCTCCTTCACGCCCACCGCCATGGACTCCATGAAAGACAAATCCATTGTGATGGCAGGTGAGTCATCGACCTTTCCAACTCCCATGTATAGCGGTGCCAGGAGGCGCTAAAGATCTTCATCGAGCTCTGCGTGCGTCATCAAAGACGGGCCTTGGGTTCTAATCTCAAGAAACAACAACACTATGGCCAGCGTGTTTGAGGAGGGTGGCGGAGTCTCAGCGACGGTCCTGGAGGAGGGGAATGGGTCAATAGTCTGGAGGGGAATTTTCACCTCAACGACCACTCTCTTTGTTGGGACATCCTCTGAAGAGCGCTCCACCACCTCCAGAGATCCATGTGTGTCCCCGGCAATAAGGTCCTGCCCCTCTGCAGCAGCGATCTCGATGGTCTCATCCGTGGTAGTCCTTCCTATATCAGCCACCACCCCCAGCAGCTCTGGTTCCTTGGCTTGGGGGCTGCACATGAAAAGGCCAGTGAATAACGAGGAAGCAGAAGTCTTAAGCAAATGGAGAAATCGGGAGAAGCAATCGGAGCCACGAACAAAATAAGGAGTAAGTAAAGTACCTGGAGAAGTCTGCCGGGCGGGGACCTCAGTTTCCCCGGCAATGTCTGTTGTCGGGCCATGGACTTCGCCATCTGCCGTGATAGTCATGGCAGCCTCATGCGCGACCTCCTCCACTGGAGGTTCCGTAGAGATCCCCTCCGCTCGAGCGGCGCGAGAAGCATGCCCCTCGGGGAGAGGCTCTCCCTGCGTTGCCTCGCCTCCACCTCCGGCCGAGGGAGCAGGGAGGCCATCCCCGTCGCCTCCGACAGATGGGGCCAAATCTCCACCCCGGGCCGAGGGCTGGACCGAGGGCTCAGCAAGGGATCGTCTGCATCGGCCCCTGCCAAGGCCGAGCTCTCTGCGCCTATCAATGACCCAAGACGGCGGAGCCTCTTCCAGGAATGGTGGACGAGGGTTTCCTCCTCCTCTACTTCCCTGCTGACAACAACAAGAACAAGAGGTTAGTCAGGAGGAGCATTCAAGTATGCATGAAGATGTCCGCAAAAGGAGAATCTTCCTTACTCTTCTGCGATGAGCATGGAGTCCAAGTTGAACTCCACAGGAGGCGAGGGCTCCCTTCCTCTCTTCGAAGGTGGAGGGACAGAACTCCCCGGCAGCTTCGGTGCCGGGCATGGCGCTGGGGGCTCCGGGGGAGACGAGTTCTGTGAAGAGCTCGATGCAGAGTGGGAGCTGGAATCCACCCCCATGTCCGTCGATTGCTTGGCGGAGGAAGCCTTGGTCCGAGCAAGGCAGCGAGATTGACGACACGCCACCTCAACCATAGTGGCCTTAGTGGTGGTCTTCTTCACCGTCTTGGCGACTGGCACTGGGTTGGAGGCCGCCGCCCCTCGGGTGGCGGCTCATTTGCGGGTGCGCTAGTCTAGGACCGGCTCGGGGGCCTGAGGCCCAGCGGCAAAAAACTCCTCATCGAGCTCCGCCACCCCACCAGCTTCCTCCCCCTCCTCGAGCTCCGTTGCTGCCATGGCTAGGGTCTCTAGCCCCGCAAGATTATCCCCGACAAGTTCTTCCTAGTAGCCCCTTTCGTGGCATGCGCCTTGCTACCGCCATGGGAAGAACTTTCGTCCTCGGCCTTCCCTTTGCCCTTCCCGGCCTTTACGCCCTTCACCATCTCCGCGAGACGGGCGGCCTTGTGCTCCTCGACCCTCCTCAAAATATACACCACCTCCACGGAGGAGGTGCATTTGTACATCCCAGTCTCAACCCTGGTAGCCTTCTCCACGAGGGTGTTTGACCACTGGAGCTCTTCATCCAAGGTGAGTAGCTGATAGGTGATCGCTACCCCTTCAGCATTACAGTCTGGAATCCATTTCAGTATCTGGTCCCGGGCAGAGTTAATATTCAGGGGGATGACGGTTGCCGGGAGTTTGAATAGTTCAAAGCGACCAAACAGTTGGTCGCACAACCAGCCATGGCCATAAACTGACAAGTTGTTGGCCAACCCCGAGAGCAATCTCTTCCTGTCAGTAGCGTCCCTGTACAGCCAGGCAGGTATGTCTGGCTCCTGCAAGGTGAAATATGGCGGAGAAGGAAATCTGCCCCCACATCCTCGATGGTTAGCCCGGCAGCCTTCAAACGGTTAGTCTTGTTGATTGCCGGGCATAACCTATCCTCAGTGACGCCTTTGGCACTCCAATCCTTGCCGCACTCAACACATTCCTTCCATGCTTCACAAAACTCAGGGGCTTCCTCATCTTGAAACCAACACCAATCCCCTCTCCACTCGTCCCACCTCTCATGCCAGTTCCTTGGAATGTAATCCCAGATCCTCCTCGCCACCCGCAACATCCAGCTAATGTTTCCAGAGCAGTGGCCCTTGTTCTCCACCCGCGGCACGAAATAATGCCGGAAAAGATCCACATTGGGCTTGACTCCAACAAAATTCTCGCACAAAAGCGCAAAGATGGCCATGGTCGCCATTGCATTTGGCGTGAAGTCGAGGAGGTGGAATCCATAGATATTCATGATTGCCTCAAAGAATTCAGAGAAGGGGGAACAGAGGCCACAAATGAAGTAAGCATAGAAGAATCAATAAGAGTTTAGCGGACCTTCCTTCCCCGCCGCGAAGACTTTGGGTGCCCCATGCCCATTCGAGACGGGCCTCCCCCTCAATACCCGTACCTCGCCTAGAGAACAGGGCCGCTCAAGGTCGATGGGATGAAGACGATGTCTTCTCTCTGCTTCTTGTTCAGCTCCATCGCCCTCTTGCTTCCCTCTGCGGAGGCTTCCTTCGCCGTGGCTGTTTGCTTTCCCTTCTCCATGGGTTTCTTCCCCATTCCAGTGGTGGCAATGTAGAAGGAAAAGGGATTTGGTGGGGAGGGAGCGGTGAATGATAGAATGAGAGGAGGAATTGTCACTTGGCTTGCGGAGGAAGAAGATGGGAGAGCGGGGCAATAGATAGGTGAAATGTGCCGCTCCGCTTTTCCCTGCTCTTAAAGGGGGATGCGGGGCAGGGGCGCGACGCTTCAGAAAGTTACCATTTTACCTTAACGGTAGTAGTCCCACGACCCCACGGCATGCAGTAATTGCGCAAAGTGGACGTTGGGTTGACTGGTCATCGAGGAAAACCGACATGCACAACCCTCTCCTGCCACGTGTCTGTGCACTTCTTGGGGCCTAACCCAACGTGCCACGCGACACGTGTGGTTCAGCCCCGGGGGCTTATGTCGGGGAAAATAGATAGGGGTATATATTTCCCCTGACTCGTGCACGGACAGGCCAAGACCAAGACAAGATGCACAAGAAACCAAGATCTCCAAAGAACCAACATACAGATCAGAGGGACCAGGATCGAGCTAGAGAAGCAAGACACCATCAAGAGAAAGGCCTCCTTTGCCTGCAGGCAAGCCCCGCAAAGGGCGAGGCCACGCTCAGAAGGAGACAACCAAGGCGTCCCAGCAGGGCCTGCCAGGGCTCACGGAGACGAGAGCACCTCACCAACCACTCCACCGCGACCCACATCGTCAATTAGTGCGGTGTCAAGCGGCAAAGTAACTAAGTGGCAGCCATTTGCCACACGGAAGCCTCTCCCTACAAGAAAAACCCACAGATGACACCCATCCAGCACGTGTCAAACGAGCAGGCGTGAAGCTGGCAAGATGGCCCAGCAAGCCTTGTCGGGCAACCAACGATGTGACGTTGAGCGGTGCATTTAATGCACCCCGTCAGCCCGTATAGTTAGGTATGATAGCACTGTTTGCTATCTTATCTGTGCATAATGACTACTTTGCCATTGTGGTAACCCCTTGATCTATAAAAGGAGGCCCATGGCAACCGTAGACAGGGTTAGAGAGTTGGATAACTCACACCCCTGTACACGCGTAGCCACTGCCGCCCTAAGGCAACCTCTACCGGTCAAGTGTACTATGCTCCACCACCACCTTTCCACCATCAATCCACCAAAGCAGGAGTAGGGTTTTACGCCTCGCGGCTGCCCAAACCTGGGTAAAATTGCCTGCTTGATCTCTGCCGTGCTGCCCCACGCTTGTCTACTCTTTGTGTAACGCGATGTCCCCCTATCGAATCAGCAAGGGGCCTCCTAGTCCCATAGGTGGTCGTGGTTTCCCGCAACAACAACTCTTTGTGTTCTACTCGTGCATATCATCTACGCAGACCTGGCTCATGATGCCACTGTTGGGAAATGTTGCATGGAAAACAAAAAAAATTCTACGCACACACAATGATATATCCATGGAGATTCATAGCAATGAGGGGGGAGTGTATCTACGTACCCTCGTAGACTGTAAGCAGAAGCGTTTCTCCACGCAGTTGATGTAGTCGACCTTATTCGCGCTTCAACCGATCAAGTACCGAACGCGTGGCACCTCCGCGTTCTACACATGTTCAGCTCGGTGACGTCCATCACCTTCTTGATCCAGCAAGACATTGAGGTAGTAGATAAGTTCCGTCAGCACAACGGTATGTTGACGGTGATGGTGAAGTGATCCTCGCAGGGCTTCAACTAAGCACTATGAAAATATGACTGGGGGTGTAAACGGTGGAGGGGGCACCGCACACGGCTAGGCAATTGTCTGTGGTGTGCTAGGGGTGCCCCCCACATATATATAGGTGGGAGGGAGAGGGGAGAGGCCAGGAGGCGCCCCATGTAGGACTGAATCCTACTTCGGTTCTTCCTAGGCCGCCCCCTTTCCTTATTTACTGGAGGGGGAAGGAAAGAGGAGGGGAGAAAGGGAAGAGGGAGGCCGAATCCCCCCATTTCCTTTCTCTTCCCCATTTCCTTCTCTCTTTGGTTCACCCCATCTGGGGGTGAACTAGCCCCTGGTGGCTGGTGTGTTTCCCCTCTTGGCCCATTAGACCCATATCTTTAGCCGGGGTGCCTGGAACCCCTTCCGATGACCCGATATGTACCCGGTACCACCCGGAACACTTCCAGTGTCCGAATACCATCATCCTATATATAAATCTTTTCTCTCGACCATTTCGAGACTCCTCGTCATGTCCCTAATCTCGTCTGGGACTCCGAACAACATTTGGTCACCAAATCACATAACTCATATAACACTATATCATCATCGAACGTTAAGCGTGCGGACCCTACGTGTTCGAGAACCATGTAGACATGATCGAGACACCTCTCCGTTCAATAACCAATAGCGGAACCTGGATGCCCATATTGGCTCGTACATATTCTACGAAGATCTTTATTGGTCGAATCATTATGACAACATACATAATTCCCTTTGTCCATCAGTATGTTACTTGCCCGAGATTCGATCGTCGGTATCTTCATACCTAGTTCAACCTTGTTACCGGAAAGTCTCTTTACTCATTCCGTAATACATCACCTCGTGACTAACTCCTTATTCGTATGCTTGCAAGCTTATGATGTGTATTACCGAGTGGGTCCAGAGACACCTCTCGGATACTCGGCATGACAAATCCTAATCTTGATCTATGCCAACTCAACAAACACCTTTGGAGATACGTGGCATTCATGGTGCCGAGTCTACTTTGACTCTTTTTCTAGATGGTGCGACAACGACTACGATTACGAAGTCTCTCAAGGAACATGCTTTGGAGGCGAGTGACATGGTGGGGAGCAAGGATGATGCTTCCATCTTTGGAGGTGAGAGTGATGATGTGCCATCTTCGGCCTTCATCCATGGCGACGGTGATGAGATGATTGAGCATGAGATTTTATCTTCGGTCATGGAGGAGAGTGATGATGTGCCATCTTCGGCCTTCATCCATGATGACAGTGATGAGATGGTTGAGTATTTCACCTTGATCACGGCGACGCATTATTATGACTTGAGTGACTTGTGCCACCATATTGAGAATGAGGGTGACTTCACCACTAGCCCCATATATAATGTGTTGCCCCAATTCCCATGTGAGGAGAGCCACAACCCCCACCACTTGAGTAAGATGAGTGACTCCACCATATGTGACTTTCACTGCACCTATTTTGAGGGAGTGAGTGAGCCACCACATAGAGAGAGTGTGATAGTTGATAGGTCATGTGAGTCCATTTGCATTTCTAACAACTTGACCTCTACCTCTATTGTGTCTTCTAATTTTGTGCTAGGTACCTTATATGATGACATGCCGATCCTCAACGACTTTGTCCTTCCTTTGGACAAGACGATGGCCATGGTGGAATATGATGCACCCCCACATGGTTCCATCATGTTACCCACCTCACCTACAACACTTGAGTGGAATGAACAAGGTAACATAGGTGAAGGTGATGCTCTAGTCCCACTAGTGAACATTCTTGACATTGGTTTCTTGCATGATTTTGATCGACCTATTTCCATGCTTCATTCTAGTGCGACTTCCTCATGTGATGATTTCCTGCCCATTTACGATGAGTATGATGATTCTCATGTGGAGTCTCTTGTGACAATCCTTTAGGTCACATCATGTTTGACAACCCGCTTGACTTGTCATATGCTATGCATGAGATCAACCATATGTAATATTTGTAGTCTCGTCATAGTGACTCTGCATATGCCATTAAAATAAACCCAATTTGCACATATGGCATAGATGACAGGCCCATGGTTATTGGCATTTGTTTTCTGGTGATGATATTGATATGCTCCCTTTGCATCATTTATCTCATATGCCACGCCATGACCACCTCGCTTCGGATATGCGTTGTTTTGGATGTTGTCCATTTTCTCCATATGATGTTTCCAATATCGCTCCTGAGGAGACCCCCATACTTTCTACATACATTTTAGGAGATTTTAACCCATCCCATTCATTGCATGATCCCAATACTTGTGTGCACCTTATGCTCCCCATGAATAAACATGTTATTGATGTGCCATATAATTGCATTCTCAATTTGTGTCCCATCGTATTATACACAATAACTATTCCTTCATGATGGATGACATGTTCTTATACGATGCATCAAATTTATTTGAGCGATGCTTATCTTGTGCTAACTCATACATGCACATACACATCATGATGGATGATGTGTACATTTACCACACACACAATTTCTTTGGTTTGTGTCCTTTTTGTGTAAGTACCCATGAATACTTGTCAACCTCAAAATCCCATTAGCTGACAAAACAAGCTCTAGAGCGCAACGATGACTTGGGATCATGTGGATTGTATTTCACACCGTTCCCATTGCACAACAACTTCGCGCATCTCTTCTACATGGTGCTCACATGGTTATGTGTTATTATCCATTACATATCCTTTGCCCATATTTCCATGTTCACTTTGCATGATATGATCATTCCTATGCCTTTGACATGCATTTGTGACCCATGCTTTGCACTACACAAGATGATTGACTCTACTACTTGTATGTGTATTTGCAAGCTTGGTGGAGATATTGCTTGTTTATTGTCATGCTCCTTTTGCGACCCATTCCTATGATGATACTATGATCTTGCTTTGTGTTCGTGCTTGCTATATGTCTTCTGCATTGTCTATGCCTATTATTTGCACACATGACATGATTGCCATGATTTCCTCTAGTGTGTTGCATCTTCGCTCCACTAGTTTGCACGCCTTGATTACTATGATTGCTTGCCTTGTTGTATCACCAATTATTCATATTTGCTCACTTCATGCGGTTGATGACAACCATCTACATGCTTTGCACATGATTGTTATTGCTTCTTGTCATATATCTCCATGTGTTGCCTTTGTCATGCTAGATGATTTGCTATGTATTGAGTATAATGATGCATTTAGCCTTGCTACCGAGATTGCCCCCATAGCATTCTTACATATGATTGAAGATTTTGACATATTTCTTGTGAAGCATGCTTCTCTTACTTCTTTGCACCATATACCTAGTGCCATGAATATCGCCACTGTTGCAACATATTATTCATGCACTTGTGCTTCTAATGGTTATGTGCAAAATATGAGAACCATCATGATGGATGGTGTGTTTATCTACCATGCGCATATGTTCTTTTGCTTTGTTTTGTGCATGTGTAGATTACTTGGACTTTGTGTCGACTTCCACTTCATGTGAGTTGACTATTCGAGCTCTTGAGAGAAAACCACCTTCTACCCCAACGATTATACATCGCACTTGCTTGTGCTTCAGCATTGTGAAGAATGCATAAGGACACGCCTTCAAGGTGAGATCTTTCTTGAGCATGGATATTATGGATCATACTACTTGTGTTGCTTGCACCATGAGACTTATTTGTCATCTTGGACCCCTTGATTGCGCACATGTTAGTGATATTGCTTTCATTCATGATCGCCACTTCGCCATGCTTCATGACATATATACCTTGTGTGTTGCATCCAATTCTTGGATTACTTTCTCCTATCATATGTATGGTTGCAACAATGTCATTTCTTCACACATGCCATGTCCCATTGCTTGTCACATGATTGACTTGATTGCCTTACACATGATGAACAATTGATATTTTTATTGTGTTGAGTGCCACACTATATTTGCTACACCCTATGCACGTTATGCTCGGATTGTCTTGCACTTGACCCATGTGTTTAGACACTTCATTTTATTTGGTGTGGTGAATACTTCCTTTGCCTACCATAGACCATATATTGAGCGCTTTATGCATGATTGCTATGACCTTGAGGTAGATGCTTGTTCTCTTGTCTTACATATTTGCATTACTACCTCACATTTACATGGTTGTCCCCATGATATCTTTGCTTGTGCTCAATTTATGCGCTTACATGACATGTCACAGTCCTTTGTCAAACCTTATGCTTGATGACAACACTTGTTGGGTGAATCACCTCTTGAATGCTTTGTTGTGCACTAACGCTAACCACATTTGTTTTTCCACGTGTTTGTTGTCCTTGCTCGTTTTGAAGGAATCACGAGATGATGCGACATTGGAGAGTGCCCATTCCGAGCTTGAAGATGATGAGTACTTGGTGAACGTCTCCACTTATACACGGTGAAGCCATCTCTTTCCCATGGTGATTTGGTTTTCGATCTGAGGTCGGATCTTTCCCAAGGGGGGGGGGATGATGCGGAGCATCCTATGGACATCACCATGTCAAGAGTCCGTTTGGCAAGTGACACATGCGACATCTATTTCACATACATAAAGGTGGATCATCTCCTTTACATGTGCTCACTTGATCCCTTCGAGGATGGTATACTACTTGACACTCCACTTGTGTGCATGCATAGGTATTGTCGGAGATTCACGGACGATGAGGAGTGCAAGCGCCAAGGAACACCTACACCATCCACGAGGGAAGCGTGGAAGCGAAGATGGAAGAAGACGGAGTTGTCCAGTCTACAGTGGCTGGACGACCGACATGCCATCGGACGCCCGACACTCTACAGCGCCCGGACGGCCGATGTCCACTAGACGTCCGACGCGACCATGCCCGTACCAGCCAGAAGATCTATAGCGGTCGGACGACCGACGAGTCCTAGCCTCCGGACGTCCACGTACACCAGATATCCGACGCCACCTCAACAAAGAAGAAACATTGGACTTCCTACGCGCGCCAGACAACTGGTCCCCCACGAGCCGTCGGACGTTCGACACTGCCCGGACGTCCGGTACCTACCTGTGCGCAGGCATGGGCCTTTGGCCTTGTATCCCTCTCCCACTTACCCCTTCGTGGCTTAGACTATAAATAGAACTCCCCCTTCTCCTTTCTAGGGTTAGCAAATATGATAGCTCATTCTTAGGTGAGCTTTTCTCCTACCACTCTACTCTTGAGAGAGAGAAAGACTACCACTCCCATGGAGTTCAAGACCTCCATGTGAGAAGATCATGTGGGATATCATCAAGGCAGGAAGATCCGTCTAGGATACCATCAAGACCTCCTCTTGGAGATGAACTTTACCTTGTATCTTTCCCTTTGTTGTTCATGCACCTCGTGGATCTTGTGTGTTTGATTGTCTAGTGAATAGCTATGACATGCTCATGATAGGATAAGTCTTCTTGGAGGTCAATTTCTTCAAAGTAGATAGTGTGCTCGGGCGCCTTGAAGCACTTGCAAAGTGGTGACACATGAAACACATCATGCACATTTGAGAAGTTTGTAGGGAGCCCGAGTTGGTAGGCAAGGTCGCCTCTTTTGCCAACAATTTTGAATGGACCCACATAACTTGGGGCAAGCTTCCCTTTGATACTGAAACATTGAGTGCCCTTCATAGGAGAGACTCAGAGATAGACAAGGTCTCCAATCTTTAAAGCCAAGTCATGGTGCTTGCTATCGGAGTAGCTTTTCTAGCGCGATTGTGTGGCTTTGAGGTTCTCACGGATGACTGCCAAATCTTCAGCTTCTATGATCAAGTCATTGTCGAGAAGTTCCACTACAAAAAATTACACTTCCATGATGATACGTCTTTGTCACAGTAGGTCATGTTTTTGTCATGCATGTACATCCATGACGATTTTATGACAAAATCAAGATAGTCATACATGTGTTGTCGTAGAAGTGTTCCATGACATTACCAAAATTATCATCACGGAAGTGTCCACTTCCATGACGATAAATCGCACGTCATAGAAGTGCTTTCGTCAAGGGTGACCGACACGTGACATCCACCATAACGGGTCATCGTTAAGCTTTTGGGTTCCAGTTTGGATCCGATAACCCATTAACAGCCCCGACCAATGGGGATTTTCCATGTGTAAAATTCTCATTCGCTGGATAATGCACGTGTCAGCTCATCGTTGGGACAGATGTCATCCCTACAATAGAAGGAAGATGCCTATGATATGTCGACACGTGGCACAGCCCAACAGTGGCCATTTAAGGTAAAAAGGTCAGCCCAACTAAAGGCCCACCATATTTTTTCAAACACTAGTGGGTTGGCCCGTTAACAGCCTGCCATGTTTTGGGTCAAATTGAGGCCCATATCAGATCAGGCTCGTTCATAGCCTGCCGTGTTTTGGGCCAAATTACGACACATCAGATCAGGCCCGTTAACAGGCCACTGTTCTTTTGGGCCAATTCTAAGCCAGGTTTGCATTTCAGCCTGTTAAATGCCCGTTTACCAGTTCAGCCCGGCATATTAGCGGCCCGTGGTGCATCTGGGACGTTGTCGTCCCGGTTTAACATTAGGCCATTTAACAGCCCATGTAGAAACAGGGCTATTTCTTGCCCGTAGTAACTTTAGGCCTCTTAACGGCCTGTTGTCTTCGTGGATAAATTTCAGCCCAACTGGCCTATCGGCGTATTCATGGCCTATGTAACAGTTCGGCCTAATTAGAGCTCGCGTTGAATTAGGCCTGCTTACAGCCCATCTGATAATGGCCCGTGACACTTTTGGGCCTATGGCCTGCATGGATATCGGTGTGCTTAAAGCCCATAATTTATTGGGCCTAACAGGGCCCGAGATATATTTTGGCCTATCAACGGCTCGACCTGTTTGGGCCAAACATGGGCCTTAGGCAGTTTCGGCCTGTATTGGCCCATGAATTTTTCGTCTCAATGCTAGCCCAATCTAGTTTCTAGCCTATTAAAATCCCATGGTATTCTCTGGCCCAGCTATATGGAACTTTACTCAACCTGTTAAAGGCAGAAAACTACTATACGTTTAGACCTGCTAATGGCCAAGATGATTATAGGCCCATATTTGGCCCATATGAGTAACGGGCCGGCCTGAAGACCGACAACACTAAGATTCATTGAACTTGCGAGCCTAAATTACAACATACCGACCAAGAATAAACCTAGAGTATACAATAAACAAATTATGGCATATTACATCCACTGGGAATCAAAGTTCGCCACCGGTGATAATAAAGCACAACGTGACCGTGGATTACATACACTTGGCATCAAAGGTTGCCACCAGTGCATATAACGCATTGACAAAAGAATATACAAAACTGATAGGACTTCGTAAGGAAGTAGGCCTGGCCAGGACGGGCACCGGAAGTAGCCGAACAAGCTGATGAGACCTCAGTTGTGTCAACGATAGATGCTTCATCCCTAGCTTTATAGCACCATAGTGCGCAAGGCAGTCCTCTGAGATCTTCATTTCATAATTGACATCAAGTCAGAGCCTAGCTGAAGCAAGTCTTTCCATTTTAAGTTGAGACTGAAGAAGTCGAGCTCATTGAGGCAGCGACTGCACAGAGGTTGTCTCACAGCTGCTGGTGAGTAGCTTCAACTCACTGTCTTCATCAAGACAAGACCTTGGGGTCACCTCGCTCTCTTGAAGATGGTTTGGCTCACTATCTTCCCTAAAGTTTTGCCTGGCATAAGAGATACGACTCTGAAAGAGAAACAAGGAGACATGTAACATGTTTCGCAATTATATAAGCAAATAAATGGATCTGTTTTGCATAAGGAGCATGTTTTTACAACTACGATGTAAAAGTGGTAGTTGTTGCAAACATCCAATCAGATGTAAACAGCAAAGTAAACATAAGTGGAAGAAATGATGCCTATCCAAATATATACTAGAACAAAGTTTGAAGGCTTGAGAAGGATGAACTTACATTACATGTTAACACGGGCTGGACAAAGCCCTTCTCCATGTCAATGGAAGGATAATTCAATAAATTCCCCAAAGAAACTTCTTTATAAGTGTTGCCATTATTCTACATTTTGCAAAGAGTAAATATAGATCAAATAATATTGGAAGAAACAGAGGATAATGAAGCTCGGGTGCAGACTAATGATACATAATCAAATAGCAATTAATCAAGTACAATGTTACAAGGCAAAAGGTACTGACAAGAGGAATGCAGACATCAACGTGTGCAGTGACATTGGCTTTATTCAACATTTTGGTAAGAGTAAATGTAGATCTGATAATTTGTAAAAAGTGGAGGGCTGATAACCCACAAGTATAGGGGATCGCAACAGTTTTCGAGGGTAGAGTATTCAAGCCAAATTTATAGATTCGACACAAGGGGAGCCAAAGAATATTTGAAGGTATTAGCAGCTGAGTTGTTAATTCAACCACACCTAGACACTACAAGAAATATGTCAACTTATGACCTTCTGTCAGTGACCCTCGAAGAATTGGTCATAAATTTATGACCATTTTAGACCAATTGGTCAAAAGCTGTTCAGGGGGCTCCAAACCCTAAACCATTGCGACCATTTTGGTGAGAAAGGTCGTAATTTCCTTACACGAAATGGTCACAAAGCAAATAGTGCTAGTCCGCTGCCTTATTTCTAGTTGTTAATGACCAATATAGATGGTCATAGCCTTGTAGATTGTGGTGGGTTGTGATGACTAGGCGCCATCTCATCAGTTTTGCCTATGTGTCATGTCCATGTGGCAGTTTTTGCCCTAGGTTGTGAAGCAACCTATATTTCTATCATTCCCAAAATTCCCAAAAAAATCTCATAAATTCTTTGGGGCATATCTTCATAAAATATGTAAAAATTCTTCCTTGCCTAGTTCAAAACTAATTCAACAATATTCATTTTCCTATTCTGTTCAAAACAACACTTTATGAAGGAAGTGCTATTTATATATTCTTGATTGCCCTCAGAATTTTTGGGCACTCTTTCCTATCCAAATCATTACCGCATGACAAAATTCAGCTCCATTTTCCTAGCAAATCTTCCTCGGCAAATTTCCAAAGTTTTTGTCCACCTAGAAGCATTGTGAAGGAAGTACCTTTTTTATATCTCTAAATGACATGAAATTTATACAGTTCCTTCATATGCCCAAATTATCACCCTCCTCCAAATTGCAGCTCAGTCAAATCATCTATGTGAGCCCAGGTTCAATTTATATTTTATGGCAAAATTGGCACGTTGCAAAGCAAGTGTTATATAGACCCCTCCTATTACCCTCAAACTTTTCGGGCACTCTTCCATACCCAAATCATTGCCACATGATAATATTCAGCTCAATTTTCCAAGTAAATCTTTCTCAGGAAATTTCCAAAGTTTCTACCTCGAGAGAAGCTTTGTGAAGTAAGTACTAGCTAGGCTTACCCAAATGATCTGAAAATTTACCAGTGCATGACCATACCTATGTAACTTACCTACACCAATTTTTAGCTCATTTCATTCATCCAATCTCTCTCACTAGTTTTCCCAAGTTTTTGTCCATAGAAGAGCATTGTGAAGGAAGTACTACTTTGGCATGTCAAAATGATATCAATTTTCTACAATGGTTTCCTATGCCCAAATAACCATCCTCCACCAAATTTCAGCTCAATTCATTCATTATTTTGAGCCCAGCTTCAACATTCATATTTTTGTCCAGTGTGGTAGTTTGCAAAGCAAGTACCACCTAGGCTCCTCCTTTTGAGCTGAAAATTTGTGAAGACGGTCTTCTTAGTAACTGATCATCCTCAGCCAAAACTCACGCCCATTAGCCATGTACATTTCCCGTACCGCTAATCAAACACTTGGCTGCTAATTCATGTTTGAGCATCGATCGGTCTCCTCGTGAGAATCTTATGTTGTAATTTTCTTCCTAGCACCTACCTGGGGAGTGCCCAACCCACTAGACATGCCTAGGCTGCCTAGAACACATGACAATGCCACGGTCACGCGGTGACCACGCGGCGGGCATGCGAGTTTACGCGCTCTAGAGTTGGGGGCCTCGGCCACCGCCCAAACCTCGACATATCACCACCAAACCATGTATTTATGATTAAATAGGTACTTATTTAACTATAAATGATTTTTGGAAAAAATAAATAGTAAACTATGAGGCAGCTGCAGTTTAAATTTGACCCGCTTCCAACTGAATCGGCGGGAATTTGTCTTTTTCACCAGAGGTGGATCAAAACTTTTGACACCCAACCATTTTGTCAATTGTGCATTAAATATGGCCTAGTATTTTATAAAATTTATTTGGTCCAATTTTTCAACAAATATATGATAGGTCCACAAAAAACTCATTTCGGGCACTCGGAAAATGGAAAATGTATTTTCCGTGCAAAGAAAATGAAAACTCCCTTAGGCAACATTGTTTGGAATTCCAAGATGCACCCTTGTGCACAATATGAGATCATTTGAACAAACTATGCCAAGAATGTGGCCATAAGATTGACTATTTGGCTTGAAAGCCATGAATCTTCACGCGTGATAGCTCATTTCTGAGAACACTTTTTTAAAATAATTGCCGTATTACAAGTTTATTATTTTTCTTGGAAACATGGTCACATATAATGACACAATGCGAAGGATTTCCAATTTTTTGATTTTTTATTTTATTTTTTATGCCCGTTTCAAAATGCGGTCAAAACGGCGGGCTTGACCGTTCCTAGCTAGTGGTTGAATCTTGAAAAAAAATTAGTGTTTCTCTGATTAAATAGATACTTATGTACCTAGAAAAGATTTTTGGAAAAAATAAAGAGCAAACTACGAGGCAGCTACAGTTCAAATTTGACCCGCTTCCAACTGAATCAGCGGGAATTTGTCTTTTTCACCAGAGGTGGATAAAAACTTTTTACACCCAACCATTTGGTCAATTGTGCATTAAATGTGGCCTAGTATTTTAGAAAAATGATTTGGTCCAATTTTGCAACAATTATTTGGTAGGTCCTTCACAAAAAAACCACATTTGGGGCAATCAAAAAATGGAAAATGGTTTTTCCGTGCACAGAAAATGAAAACTTCCTTAGGAAACATTGTTTGCCATTCCAAGATGCACCCTTTTGCACAATATGAGATCATTTGAACAAACTATGCCAAGAATGTGGCCATAAGATTGATCGTTTGGCCTGATAGCCATGAATCTTCACACGTGATAGCTCGTTTCTGAGAACACTTTTTTAAAATAATTGCCGGATTGCAAGTTTGTTATTTTTCCAGGGAACTTGGCCACATATAATGACACAATGCGAAGGTTTCCCAATTTTTTGAATTTTTTGAATTTTTTATGCCAGTTTCAAAATGCGGTCAAAACGGCGGGAATGACCGTTCCTAGCTAGTGGTTGAATCTTGAAAAAAATTTAGTGTTTCTCTGATTAAATAGATACTTATGTACCTAGAAATAATTTTTTGAAAAAATAAATAGCAAACTACAAGGTAGCTACAGTTCTAATTTGACCTGCTTCCAGCTGAATCGACGGAAATTTGTCTTTTTCACCAGAGGTGGATCAAAATTTTTGACACCCAACCATTTTTTCAATTTTGCATTAAATATGGCCTAGTATTTTATAAAATTGATTAGGTCCAATTTTGCAACAAATATATGGTCGGTCCTTCACAAAAAAAACTCATTTCGCGCCCCCGAAAAATGGAAAATGAATTTTCCGTGCCAAGAAAATGAAAACTTCCTTAGGCAACATTGCTTGTCATTCCAAGATGCACCCTTGTGCACGATATGAGGTCATTTGAACAAACTATGCCATGAATGTGGCCACAAGATTGATCATTTGGCTTGAAAGCCATGAATCTTCACACATGATATCTCATTTCTGAGAACACTTTTTTAAAATAATTACCGTATTACAAGTTTATTATTTTTTCGGGAAACTTGGTCACATATAATGACACAATGCGGAGGTTTTCCAATTTTTTGATTTTTTTTTATTTTTTTTATGTACGTTTCAAAAGCGGTCAAAACGGCGGGAATGACCGTTCCTAGCTAGTGGTTGAATCTTATAATTTTTTTGGTGTTTCTCTGATTAAATAGATACTTATGTACCTAGAAATAATTTTTTGAAAAAATAAATAGCAAACTACAAGGTAGCTACAGTTCTAATTTGACCCGCTTCCAACTAAATCGGCGGAAATTTGTCTTTTTCACCAGAGGTGGATCAAAAATTTTGACACCCAACCATTTTGTCAATTGTGCATTAAATATGGCCTAGTATTTTATAAAATTGATTAGGTCCAATTTTGCAACAAATATATAGTCGGTCCTTCACAAAAAAAACTCATTTCGGGCCCCCGGAAAATGGAAAATGAATTTTCCGTGCAAAGAAAATGAAAACTCTCTTAGACAACATTGTTTGGAATTCCAAGATGCACCTCGTGTAAATATTTGATAGCTTCTTCACAAAAAAATTCATTTTGGACACTCAAAACATAAAAAAATAAAATGCTGACATGATTTTACACTTTATTTTTATTTGACCATGACCAATTTTGTATGGTCATAACATCTAATACTAAATGGTCATAACGTCATACACGTGCGCTGCGTTCTGATTGGGCCATAACCATCTCACGCGGATCATGCATCAAGCACCGTTGGATGCTCCTGGATCCAACGGTAGTCCTCGCCCCCTCACCCTCTCACCCACCTAGCCCTAACACAACCCCCCATGCCCCCACGCCCCCACTTCCCCACCGCAACCTTCTCCACCTTCTCTCCCGCACCCTTAGCCGCCGCCGTCCCCTTTGGCCAAAACCCTAGCTGCCCCTGCCCCCGCACCATGGCCGGCCTCCACCCCTGCATCGACGGCGAGGAGCCCGAGTCTCCATGCCTCCCCCCTCAAGTGGCTAGAAACCCACCAGAGGCAAGGAGAGCGCCGCTCCTCC
>NC_041380.1:218142891-218192283 GCF_002162155.2 Triticum dicoccoides
TCCTCTCCGCCAACCCTAGCCACCGGCGACCACTCCCCTCCCCTCCTCTCCCACGGCCGCGGTCGGACCCTCCTCGCTCGCGCCCTAAACATAGCCGCACCGCACAGCCATGGCGAGATCCAGCAGCGGCCAGATCCAGCACCAGCGGCCAGATCTAGCACTAGGTGGGCGCGCGTGGAGGACACCATTTGCCGCCATGGGAGAGCTCGAGGAGGCCCACCTCGCCACTGTCGCCGCGTGCGTGTGCGATGACGAGGAGGAGGAGGATCTTCTGGTGGATCTCGGCGGCGGGAAGGCGCCGAGGGACACCATGGAGCTGACGGTGCGTGCGCTGCTGGTGGGGATCGGCGATGTCGACCGCCGAGAGGGGCTGCGCAGGACGCCCAAGAGCGTCGCCCGCCATTGCTGCGCCGTCAACGGCTGCTGCTGGTACGTGCTCCGCCTCCTCTTCTCCTCTCTCCCCACCACTGCCTCATCTGCGCGTGCGGGGGCTCTCATTCGGGTCGGATGGGGTGCGGTTTCTGTTGCTCTGGAGATTCGATTTGATTCGATTCTCCCCTCCTGCGCACATGTGCTTACACCGGTTATCCTCCGTGTTCCTCATTGCAGGTCGGAGGCACTCCACACCTTCACGATCCGTAAGTGCACGGCGAACATCATGCTTAATTTTCTGTTTTCTCGGTTTCCTGGTCGATGTGAATTCCTCACTGGTGTGGTTCGATTTCTGCTGATGGAACAGACGGGCTGTGTCTGGACTACAATGACGGGACCTGGCCGTCGTGCTGCCGCCACACCAGCTTCGACATGGACAAGGTGCTAGCCACAGAGACCTTACTGATATGTGGCCGCATTGGCTTCATTAATCCTGCCCAAGTTCTTCCTCCGCCCGCCGTTCGTCCTCCCTCCTCCCTCGTCCCCCTTCCTCCTGCATCCTCTATTAGTTCAATTTTTGTTTTCCCGATTCCTGTGTCGGATGAGCGCCTGCTGTAGTATATTGGATGTTGTGAGGATGTATGCAACGATGGCTGCTTGTTGACAAGTAGTAGTTGTCGTGTGATTTTCCGAGTGTGTGTTCGACTTCACACGTGGAAGGGATTTTGCCTGGTAGGTGTTTGTGATAATGCTTGCAGGGGCAATTCCAAATACGTAATAGGTAGTGTTAATGAGCTATGGAAGCAATTAGTTGACAAAGTTTAGTCTTAACCAGTCAAATAAGAAAGATTTATTAAGTAGACAGAGATCGATGCATGGACTTACAAAGGTAGTCAGCGAGTGAGAGCAATTTAGAAATTGTTTAGTTTGATTAAAAAATCGGTCGTGCCCACGATCAGTATATATGCACTTGCTCGGTTCATTGTTAGCAGTTCTGCTACACAAACTGACTGACATTGCACAATAAAATGTAGCAGATTTGCAGCCCACTAGCACAAATTAATTATGCTGGTAACTTGGTGAAGGAACAAGTATAGGCATATGATTAAGTACACCGAAATGAATGATTGTCATCATCATCTGATCTGAATGCTAATAAACTGCTTTCATTTCATCTCTGTAGCTTGTGTTCTCTTCATCAACCACTGTCTATGGGTGGCCCAAGGAAGTGCCCTGCACCGAGGAGTTCCCACTCTCTGTGACCAACCCTTACAGCCGAACAAAGGTACCACCCAGAGCCAGTAGTAGCGCTTGTTTTATTTCGCCTCTCAATGATATTTATCTTGCGTGGCTGCTCACTAAGTACATTGAGAGAATCTGATCTGGTGCATGTCGATGATTTTGCTTTTGCAGCTTGTCATTGAAGACATCTGCCATGACCTACAGTGCTCGGACCCTGACTGGAAGATCATACTGCTGAGGTACTTCAACGCGGTCGATGCTCACCCAAGTGGCTACATCGGGGACGACCCACTTGGAGTCCCCAACAACCTGATGCCCTATGTGCAGCAAGTCGCTGTTGGGAGGCGGCCTGCGCTGACGGTTTATGGGACCGACTACAACACGAAGGATGGAACAGGGGTATGTGCAGTAGTTTTCATAACCGACCACACATTATCAGGGGCAGAATGCACTTAATTTTAATCAGTTCCACTCACAGCTAGCAATCCCTTAGCAATCCCTTCTTGTTTTCAAGTCTGGAATGCATTTTTTACTTGAATTTAGTAAACCACATGTGCACACTTTTGCTGGCGTATGTGCTGCTATCTATCTCATTTGGCTATCAAAATGTGCATGTCTTCATAGAAAAGAGATAACTATGTACTATGTCTTGCTGCAAACTGAGGTTGATATCTCCCATTCGCAAACAAAAGAGAGGTTGATGTTTCCCATTAGTGTTCACTGTTGTTTGGTACTACATCTTAAGACTGTTCGCTTATTTCCTTCCTCTAAGCTTAATTTAATTGGAGCTGCGCCAATTTAGAAAGGCTTCCGCATCTCTGTCTACCACATCTGTGAAAGTGTGAATCATGTCTTTATGCAATACCTGATATGATAACATGACCTGAATTAGGACTATTGGCTCCTTTACTTGCTCTGCTTTGGTTAAGACTGATGATGCCATGGATAATCACATTACTATTAAGTTTAGAAGTTCTGTTAAAACAAGGTGGAAGCATGTTCTTTCTAGCAAATGTTCTAGGCGCTGCCACACTTATATTTTAATTTTCTGTTATTTTCATTGCTGCTGCTCTGTATAACAAATGTACTGCTATCTATCTCATGGTGATCACTAAACTAAGGAGGCTTAACCTGATAATAACTTATTTTACATTAATAGCCTACAATGTTGTCTTGGAGCTTATTGTCCAAAATAATACCTCTAATTTTTGTGTCCTTCAGGAATGCATATCCTTCAGGACAACTCAAGCCCCTCCTCCTCTCCTGTACATGAATGTGAGATGCTGCACATGCAAGATCTGAGCCAAATGGCATATTGTAATCTTTTTATTGCTGGTTTTTATGTACGATGTCATGAAGATGTACGTTTGAAATGTTGCTTTGATAGCAAAATTGTATTCCTGTGTACATGTTGCTTTGACAGCAAAATTATGAAAATTTCTCAACAATATATATGGGCAAAATTGTATTCCTTTGTACTGCGCCTGAAAAGGCTACAACCAACTGATGATGTTATTAGAACCTGACAACTGGGACCCATCTGACTAGTGGACCCTTCTTTTGGGAAAAAAAGAAAAACTAAATTCGTTTAGACAAAAAGGCCACAACCCAACAATAAAAAAGGCTGCAATGTTGGGCTTGGCCCATGAAGCTGATCAAAAATTGATAGAAAAAATACATTAAAAAGGCCGAATTGTTGGGCTAGGCCCATGTAGAAAATCGAATTGGACCGGGCTGAATCCTTTGCCGCGTCAGATTGCCACGCTGGATGCCTACGTGGCCTGGGGATGTTGCTAGTGACCAAAACGCCACAGTAGACGTATTTTGGTCATAAACGTCTTCGACCATTCCAGAAGAAAGGTCGCTATAGTCAGTTTATGACGGCCAGCTTTTGACCTTATGTTTTTGGTCACAAAAAGGTCACAAATGGAAATTTGTGACCATTCAGTGACCAATAGTGGTGGTCACAAGTTGACATATTTCTTGTAGTGAGAGATTAATTATCTACAACAAAGTGATCGGTAGCAAAGTAGTTTGATAGTTTTGATAGTAGTGACAGCAGCAATAGTAACAGTAACAGTGATAGCAGTAATTTTGTAGCAAGTGTAACAGTGATGGTAGAAGTAGTAACTTAGTAGAAACAATATGGAATAAATTCGTAGGCATTCGATCAGTGACTTGTTGGATGATATTCATCATGTGACAGTTATAACCTAGGGTGATACGGCACTAACTCCAGTTCATCGGTATAATATAGGCATGTATTCCATAAATAGTCATACGTGCTTTATTAAAAGAACTTGCATGACATCTTTTGTCCTACCCTCCCGTGGCAGCAGGGTCCATATTGGAAACTAATGGATATTAAGGCCTCCTTTTAATAGAGAACCGGAGCAAAGCATTAACACATAGTGAATACATGAACTCTTCAAACTACGGTCGTCATCGGCAGTAGGCCAGGTTGTTGTCACTCCGGGGTTGCCGGATCATAACATGTAGTAGGTGACTATAACTTGCAAGATCGGATCTAGAACATGGATATAATGATGATAACATAAACGGTTCAGATCTGAAATCATGGCACTCGGGCCCAAAGTGACAAGCATTAAGCATAGCAAAGTCATAGCAACATCAATCTAAGAACATAGTGGATACTAGGGATTAAGCCCTAACAAAACTAACTCGATTACATGATGAATCTCATCCAACTCCTCACTGACCAGCGAGCCTACAAAGAAATTACTCACTCTCGGTGGGGAGCATCATGGAATTGGCGATGGAGAAGGGTGGTGATGACAAAGAACGAAGATCCCCCTCTCGAAGCCCCAAACGGACTCCAGATCTTCCCTCCTGAGGAAGAACAGGGCTTGGTGGCGGCTCTGTCTCATGGATCGTGATAATTATTTCTCCTTGATGTTTTTCCAAAAATAGGAATTTATAGTGTCAGGGTTGAGGTCTACAGGGCCACCAGGTGGGCACAACCCACCTGGGTGCGCCAGGAGAAGGGGCGCTCCCTGGTGGGTTGTGCCCACCCAGGGCCCCTCTTTGGTAGGTCTTGGCTCCAGAAATTCTTATATATTATATAAAAATTCCTCGCAATGTTTCGTTCCATTTCGAGAACTTTTATTTCTGCACAAAAACAACACCATGGTAGTTCTGCTGAAAACAACGTCAATCCGGGGTTAGTTTCATTCAAATCATGCAAATTAGAGTCCAAAACAAGAGGAAAAGCATGAGAAAAAGTAAATACGTTGGAGACGTATCAACTCCCCCAAGCTTAAACCTTTGCTTGTCCTCAAGCAATTCAGTTGATAAACTAAAAGAGAGAAAGAAAAACTTTTACAAACTCGTTTGCTCTTGTTAGCATAAATAAGCTTAAACAACACCCAGGTTTTCAGCCAACATTATCACTAACCATGTCGACAATAACTCTTAAAGATTATAATGATTCATATCAATGACAAAATCAGCTAGCGAGCAATAATAAGATATCTCAAACGACAACACGTTGTCAAAACAACCATGATATAATATGACAATACTGGTATCTCGCTAGCCCTTTCTGAGACCGCGAAACATAAATGCAGAGAATCTCCAAAGTTCAAGCAGCGACTAAACATTGTAATTCATGGTAGAAAAGATCCAGTCATGATGCAACCAACATTAGCTACATACAATGCATAAATCATGACCGATGTGCTCTACTTAGTTCTTGGCGCTTGTTTTAGAGGGTGGTGACACAATATAAAACTAAATAGATAGTCCCTTCGCAGAGGGAAGTAGTGATTTGCATATGTGCCAAAGATCAATTTTTAAAACAGAGATGAATGAAATTTTGAGACATGCACCCTTCTCATTTACTTCACGACCATCAGTTACCAACATCTTCCATGCTAAGCATGCTAGTGGTGGTTCCCAAGCGATAAAAGTAAAGTTTTACTCCCCCTCCACCAACAATCACACTCCACGGCTTGTCCGAAAAACGCGTGCTGTCCATACCAACATCAGTCCCGTGGGAGTTTTGTTTAATTATTTGTATTTTTAAGTTCGGTACTGGGAATCCCTATTACCGCCCATTTTCTCATGCGATGGCAAGTGAATAAACACTCGACCTGAGAATAACCCTCTTAGCATGGAAGATACCGAGCACCTCCTATCGTTCCATGAACGATCCAGTCACACAAAAGGGATAAATTTTTAGAAGTTTTTAGAGTTGGCACATGCAAATTTACTTAGGACGGCAGGGTAATACCGTATATAGGTAGGTATGGTGGAATCATCTGGAATAACTTTGGGTTCAAGGTTTTTAATGTACAAGCAGAAT
This sequence comes from Triticum dicoccoides, assembly GCF_002162155.2. Classification (NCBI taxonomy): domain Eukaryota; kingdom Viridiplantae; phylum Streptophyta; class Magnoliopsida; order Poales; family Poaceae; genus Triticum; species Triticum dicoccoides. The sequence continues at coordinate 218,148,830 of NC_041380.1, forward strand.
CCCCACTTAGTACAGGCAAAGGCTAGCAATTTAGATTGAGAAGTGGACAGCTAGAGAGCAACAACGATCATAACCATGCATTATGCCTAAGTAACATTCGACACTAGCATGAGTAGGATATGAACACCATGAACATAAACATTATAGAGGCTATGTTGGTTTTGATTCAACTACATGCATGAACATGTACCAAGTCAAACCACTTCAGCATTCAGAGGAGGATACCATATCATCATACTACATCACAATCATCTTAACACTATGTTGACATCCAAGATAAATCATTATCAACTCCCAACTACTTATTCATGGCATGAGAAACTATAATCTCTAATTGTCATTGCAAACATGTTTAATCATAATGGGCTGAAGCCTGGATGCTAGGTTAAATATATTTACACAAACAGAACAAGTCGAGTTCATACCAATTTCTCTTTGCCACGGCCAGTTCATCGAATGTCGTCATTATTGCCTTTCACTTGCACGACTCAATGATATGAAAAATAATAATAGTGCAAGAGTGACATGGACTAAGATGGAATTTGGAAACATTTTATTCAACACGAGAAGACATGGTAAAATGGGATCTTTATTAGTTCAACAATTATTCATATGAGAGCCACTCATCATTTTCATCGTGGTCTTCTCCTCAGTACAACTTGAATAAAAAAAGAAAAGAAATTCAGAGAAACACAATGAAATATTTTTGGAGTTTTTGGTTTTCTTTAGCAAGCAAATAAAAGGGAAAAGCAAAAAAATGACAAAAACTATTTACGCGGGAAAGCTCCCAACAAGAAAAAGAAGAACAAGGAAATCTTTTTGGATTTTCTTTTTAGTACTACCACTAAGCATGAATAGAAAGTAAATTAACTCCAACTAAATTTTTTGGTTTTTCTAAAGTTTTTCAAACACACAAGAAGAAAGCAAGAAAATAAATCTAAGCATGGATGATACAATGGAAAAGTGTGAACACCGACAAATGGAATAAGTGGACATGAATGTAATGTTGGTGAGAGACACGTACTCCCCCAAGCTTAGGCTTTTGGCCTAACTTGGTAGTGAATCCGTAGCCTGGAGGGTAGTAGGGATCCTAAGGAGCAGGCATCCACTCAACCCACTGCTGAGGTGACTTCGCAACCTCTGCAGCAGCCTGAGCGTTCCGGTAGGCGATGATGTCTGCAGGCATAATCCTATATCCGCCCTTGGCAACAGATCAAACAAAGCAGGAGCAGGCAATGGAATAACATCACGAGTCCTCATACTAAAAACCAGGTTATATGGAATAGGGGTGTGAGGAGATTCGATATCGGTAAAATTGTGGTGATCCATGGCTGCACGGTCTAGGTAAACTTTGGTCAGAGGGAAATCATGAGGGCGTATGGCAACCTCGAAATGAGCTGCCAAACGAGTGGCAAAAATCCCACCATGTATTTTGCCCCGAGATTTATTAAGATGGAGGCGATGAGCCACGATAGCTCCCAAGCTATGCATGATGTCGCCCTCCAATGCACGACGTAAAACAGCAAGGTCTGGTGAACTAAGTGCACCCACCTTCTCCCTAGCAAGCAAGCATTTGGTAATAAAAAGTGCAAAGTAACGAACAGCGGGAAAATGTAAGCCATCGGTAGTGATGGCTGACACTCCTCTCTTATCACCCACTGTCAAAGTGCGGTGAAAGGCCTCAAACTCGGCCAGCCTAGGCTCAGCCAAGCTCCCATCAGACGAGATCATGCATATGTCACAAAACACAGTAAGTGGTATCTGATGGTTTTCAGCATATAAATCAAAGTCACTTCAGGAGGATTATTTCTAGGCAAGAAAGTAAAGCTTTGAACAAAGATGTTTGTGGGGATGTGGTGCTGGTCACACTCATCTGCGATGAAGTCGGTGAGGCCGGCATTAGCAATATATTGCATGAACTCCGGAATAATTCTAGCCTCTTGCAGGAACGGGGTGTGCGGCCATTCGCACGACCGTACCTCCGCCAACCTTTGGGGGTGGAGATCACTGTCAGAAGACTCCCCAATAACACCCTTGGAGCTCTTCTTAGAGCCAAACTTCCTGAAGATATTCATGTCCGCATACAATTTTTCCTATGAACAAAAATCTGAATTTTTAGTCCACAAAATTTTCTCAACAAAACTTCACAAAATTGATAGCAACTACTCATAGGGATACATAGAAGCTATAGCAAGCATTCAAACTACTTAGAACACTGAGAATGCAACATGCAAGCACATCTACAGCAGCACCAAGAGTAGCTAATTATTCAGAGTATAAGCCACTAAAACAAAAACTAATTGGACAAATTGTGGAGTCACATACCAAGCAACAATCCCCCAAAACAGTTTCGAAAACGGGGCTTCGAGCAAAGAGATCGAAATTTGTGGGTTTGAGCTCAAGAACATGGGAGAGAGAGAGCAATGGGGATTTTTTGGAGGTAAGTGACGATGTGGTATGAAGAGGTAAGTGAAGGGGGCACGTGGGGACCACAACCCACCAGGGCGCGCCTAGTGGTGTTGGTGCACACAGGTGGGTTGTGCCCACCTGGTGCACCTCCCTCTGATGTTTATTGCACCAAAAATTCTCAAATATTCAGAAAAAATCGTATTAAATTTTCAGGGTATTATGAGAACTTTTACTTTTGGGTCATTTTTTATTGCACGGGAAATTTAGAAAACAGGCAAAACATGGCATTTTATTTTATTTTACTGATAAAAACAGAGAATAAAAAGTATGGACAGAAAGTAGTGCTTACTAAATTCATCAACTTCATACCGTTCAAAAATGATCCATTAATAAGGTTGATCAGGTCTTATTAACAACCACTTTCGATTAGCATGAAACCGAATAACTTTCGTAAATCACAATGTTACCTCAATGGGGTTATGCATTTCCCCTACAATAAGTATTTCATATTTATTTTTGACAGTAGGTAGAGGTATTTGAAAACTTCCAGTAGTGATTGTTGGAGATTTTTCAATAACATTAATACCATTCACTTGGAATTGTTTCTTCGGAAAGTGTGTCGTGTGCTCATTGCCATTAATATGAAAAGTGGCCTTGCTTTTATTGCAATCAATAACATCCCCTGCGGTATTCAAGAAGGGTCTACTAAGGATAATCGACATGTTGTCGTCCTCGGGCATCTCAAGTATAACAAAGTCAGTCAAAATAGTAACATTAGCAACAACAACGGGTACATCCTCACAGATACCGATAGGTATGGCAGTTGATTTATCAACCATTTGCAAAGATATTGTAGTAGGTGTGAGTTTATTCAAGTCAAGTCTTTTATATAAAGAGAAAGGCATAACACTAACACCAGCTCCTAAATCACACAAAGCAGTTTTCACATAATTCTTTTTGATAGAGCAAGGTATAGTTAGTATTCCCGGATCTCCAAGTTTTCTAGGTACTCCATCTTTAAAAGTGTAATTAGCAAGCATAGTGAAGATTTCAGCTTCTGGTATTTTTCTCTTATTTGTGATGATGTCTTTCTCATATTTTGCATAAGGAGGCATTTTCAAGATATCAGTCAAGCAAGTACGCAAAAAGACTGGCCTCAGCATTTCAGCAAAGCGTTCAAATTCTTCATCATCATTCTTTTTAGTTAACTTGGGTGGAACATAGATTTTTGAACCCATGGTTCTCTTTCTTTACCGTGTTTTCTAGCAACAAAGTCTCCTTTGTCATATCTTTTATTTTTAGCTTGTGGGTTATCAAGATCAACACGTGGTTCTCTCTCAACATCATTATCTGGTTCTTTTTCATTGTTTTTTTGAGAGTCTTCATGAACCTCATCATTATCTTTTTCATTGTCACTAGGTGAGTGTTCATCACCAGATTGAGTTTCAGCATCAGAAATAGAAATTTCATTATCATTACAGGAGGTCTTTCTATTTTAGGTTCACTAGGAGTGTGCAAAGTCCTATCATTTTTCTTTTTCTTTTTCTTCCTAGAAGGACTAGGTGCACTTGTGTTAGCTCTTTCTGAATCTTGTTCAATTCTTTTAGGGTGTCCCTCAGGATAAAGTGGTTCCTGATTCATTTTACCTCCTCTAGTTGCAACTCTAACAACAAAGTCATTCATATTATTATTCATTTCATCAAGCAATTCTCTTTGAGATTTAGCAACTTGCCCTAATTGAGTTTGAACCATAGAAGCATGCTTTCCAGCACCTCTAACATCATTTGAAATTCTAAATAACAAGTCACTCAAGCGAGCAATCATATCAGAATTGTATTTCAATTGTTTCATAACATTTGCATTCAAGTGATCTTATTTTCTAATATAGTTTTCAAACTCATAAAGGCATTGACTAGGATGCATACTGTGAGGATTATCATTATCATTAAACATCATAAGAGAATTTAACTCTACCACCTTAGGCATTGGTGGTGTATTAAGCCCATGTATTTCTTCAATAGGAGGTAAATTTTTAACATCCTCAGCTTTAATACCTTTTTCCTTCATAGATTTCTTTGCCTCTTGCATATCTTCGGGACTGATATATAATATACCCCTCTTCTTCGGAGTGGGTTTAGGCGATGGTTCAGGAATAGTCCAATCATCATAATTTTTCAATATGTTATTCAATAATTCTTCAGCTTGTCCAACAGTTCGTTCCCTGAAAACACAACCAACACAACTATCTAGGAAGTCCCTAGAAGCATCGGTTAGTCCATTATAGAAGATATCAAGTATTTCATATTTCTTAAGAGGATGATTAGGCAAAGCATTAAGTAACTGGCAAAGCCTCCTCCAAGCTTGTGGGAGACTCTCTTCTTTAGTTTGCACAAAGTTAAATATTTCCTATAAGGCAGCTTGTTTCATATGAGCAGGAAACTATTTTGGGGTTGTACATTGTGTCCTAGTGTTTGCTACCATCTTGTTTCATATGAGCAGAAAATATTTCCTGTAAGGCAGCCTCCCCCAAGCTTGTGGGAGACTCTCTTCTTTAGTTTTCTACCATCTGGTAACATGGATGGCACACTGCTTCCACAAATAGGTTCTGGGGTTGTACATTGTGTCCTAGTGTGAACGGCATCCTGAAAGGTTTTCATTGGACATAAGTAAGAGACAGTTGTCGCATGATCTAGGCACTAAGCTTACATGGTAAGCGACATACGAATTATTGCCGAGCGTGGCAAGCTATATTTAAATGGTTTGAAGCAGCATTAGCCAAAAAGAAATTAAAATGGTAAGATGAAACTAGGGATGTGAGTGGCAAATAAACGACATCCGTCAGTCCCATCTAGTTAGTTTTTGCTAGCTCCCTAGTTCATTTTACTCAAAAAACAAAAACTCTTTTGAAGTATCATACCACTAGTGGACTTTAATCGAGATTAAACAGGACCCAGTTGACATCCCTAGTTGAAAGGGAGTGTACCACCGCTATATTTAAGTTGCCAAGGCATCTAAGCAGTTGAAATAGCCTGAGAAAGCAACTAACAGTGTGGCCCCATATAAACTACGAAGACAGTCTTGTGATGAAATTCATAGGAAAAGTTAAGGACTCAAATAAACTAGGCATGCATTTCTTTACGATAGTACAACAAGCACTGCTGACATATTGGCCAACTCAGGTATAGCCTAACAAGTAACAAACAAGCATTCGAATCAAGCAATACAGCAAAGCGGACAACTGAACTATTTGTAATTCTATAGGATTACAGGTTGAGGGCACAAGTCAAGAAAGCAGCCCACACGCATTACATTTCACTGGTACTAAAACACACTGGCTTACCATATGTTGTTGTGAATCCTCACTGCTGTTGCAATGTTCCTTGAAGATATCGTGAGCATCCCGCGGTTGCAAATCTAGTTGTTGTAGTTTATTCTACACCCTCTATTTAGGTAAAATTAATTTTAATCACATGCACTGGTTCGAATTGATCATCAATGGTTCATCTAAACAAATGAAAGAAGGGTGTGTGCTTACACGACAATATATGTGCTTCACTCTATTTTTATGCTTGTTTGAGGTGCCAGCCCCAAAAGAACAAATATTTTGCTTGATGGGTTAGGGAGCTCCATAATTAATAGAAGCATCAAATTAGTCATGCAACTAGGGAAGATGAAGAACGCACAAAAAGTGATGAACAGAGGCTCGGAGCAGTGACGAAATAGCTAGCATCATAAAATGTTGGGTAAAATGAACAAAAAGCAGCGAAACCACATGCTAGTTTGCTGATGTGTAATTAAGCATAGAGAACATGAAGCAGTCTGATGGAACAAAAAGGTGGCATCAGAATAACGCCATTATCATAAATATAGGATGCAAGAAGTAAAATAGTAGGCAGTTATATCCAGGAAGTACAGTAATACTTAGGACAAAACTAAAGCATTGTAACTATATGTGTACTGGTTTGTAATTTAGCACATGTAGCATTTCACTGTCAGAAGTATGGCCCTACAGGTGCAAGCAGAATAACGCATCCCATGAAAAATTGAATGATGCCCTGAAGAAATTCAAAGGTGTGGTGCTTATGCTAAGAAAGTGAACGTAGGCGCCGGTCGTTGGATAATTGTACCTGATTCTCGGTGGCGTATGGGTATCGTTGTCATACTTGATAACTAAGGATCATTGATGATGCTCGTATTGCGGTTGAGTTTAGGTCGGCTGTCGCTGTTGCTGAAGCGGCTCCGGTGCTTCGGTTGCGGTGCCTGTCGACAACCAGAAAGCTCATCTTTGCTAAGTGAACAGTTCCATAATAAAGAAGAGAAAAACCAAACGGTACAAATCGAAATAACCTGATGAGGCTGTGGCATCAGTAAAGCAGGGCCGGGTGGAGTTGAATATTGCGTCTGTGGAGCGGGTCCGATGTAGTGGACGAAGGCATCGGCAAAGCACATCCAGGGTGGTGTATAGTGCTTTCAGTGAGGCGGATCTGTTGCGGCGGGCGAGGGCTTGTATGAAGTGCCAATGATGGGGCGGACGAGGGAGTCAGTGAAGGGCCTACACTATCGTGGATGAGGGCGCCGGTGAAGCAGATCCATTGCGGTGGACCATGATGGCGGTCAAGGAGATCTGGAGTAGTGGACAAGCCAGTCGCTGAAGCGACTCCGCTGAGGTGGTGAGTTGGCAGTTGGGGGTTCCAAGGTGCGGAGGGTAGATCCGGCGGGGTGTGAGGTCCACCGTTGCGGCGGACACTAGTATGCGTCGGTGCTATACAAATGGTTTTTGACCCCTTTCCACGATGGCATTTGGAACCATCGCAAAGTGAGTGTGGGCGATAGGGGAGTCCTTCCTGCAAGACCCAGAAATCGTCGGATATGCCTTCCTGGGACACAGGCTGGGGCCGTGTGCGATCGGGCGAGGCATCGAAACCAATCATTTTCGTTCGTATGTACATCTCACACGGTGAATCCCAGAATAACATTTCCGTTCGTATGTATATCACATACAGTCAATCCAAGGAATACATTTCCGTTCTTATATACATTCCACACAGTCAATCCAGGGAAAACGTTTCTATTCGTATGTACATCCCACACAGTTTTATGTATACGCTCGTGTGTGAAAGGTGTAACTATCACACACGCTCTGCCTTGGTTAACTGTTTTGCTTTTATGAACTACATTACACATGATGTGATGTAGAAAACTGTGTGGCATTGGGCTAACCATCACAAGCGCTTTTACTACCAGAACCGTTTGCAAAGTTCCATGACCGTCTATTCTCTTTTTATTTTTTCCTGTAATTTATTATTCGAATTGGAAATTTTGAAATATGAAACGTGCAATTCAAATTCTCACCACAATGGTTCAACAACGAATCCATAAATAAAATTGCTAGTACAATATGTTCAGTAATTACAGGATTAGGCAGAAATTGACTATGATGAACCACAATATTTAAAGGCGGTAAAGGTGAAGAGCCAAGTGTAAATCATTTTGACTGCCGACAGTGTTGAAGAAGCGGAATGCCCATAATGTGTCTTCTTGCATGCCATAGGCACGAACCACTTTTGTCCAACCCCTTCTGACGATCGCTCGCCCATCCCTCACTGCCTTCAGGAAGACTTCTAGAGAATTATCATGGTAGCATGAAGTATATACTTTAACCTTAGTCGCCTCCACTCCGGTCATGTAGTTTGCAAGGTAATCATCAGAAAATAGCTTCGGAAACCATTGAAAAGAGAAAAATATCAGATACTGAGGTCTAATAGAGTAACTTGTTGTGGGCAGGGGGAAAAAGGCAACACATTACTTACCATCCTAAAGTTCACTGTTGTCTTCGACAAAGTGTAAATAAAGAGCTTAATTCCAATCACCCGTTTCTTTCGCCTAACAATATTTCTTAGTTTCCTCACTTCACGCTTGTTCATGAATATCTCTTTGCCCCATATGCAAAAGGGATCGAAGTGTGGATCAGTACCGCTCATATATGTACCTACAAGCAACCAGTAAATGTTAGAAGCTAACCTAAGATTGCACAAATGATGTAAAATACAACTACCTATGTTCCTAAGTACAAGTTTTTATTTTGAGATTTCAATATGAACTACATACGGATGTATATATAATTATAGATATAGTTTAGATTAGAATCTACATTCACTCATTTTTCTCCTTATGTAGTCTATATTGGAATCTCTAAAAATACTTATATTTAGGAATAGATGGTGTATAAGACATGGGATGCAGCTAACCTCGATGGAAAACAATAGCATCACCCATTGTAGCCCTGTGTAAGTACATGGAAAGCCAATGTTAATTACAACAGGGTTAACATCCACCAAAAATAGCAAATGGTAATAAAACGGCAACATCTGGAGTGATATCTTCATTGCGAAAGAGTAGCATGGTAGCAAAGGGACGAATTAAAACATGGATACAACTGTTAATTACAAGAGGCTTAACAACATCCTAATTCATGTTTTGTAAGTTTGTAGCCATTGAAATACAACTCTTTAAAAATGGATACAACTGTTAATTGCAACAGGCTTAATGGCCATTGAAACCGGTACTGATAAAAATGCAATTGGCAGAGTTAAACATCACAGGGCAGGTGCTGTCAGAGCAGATAATGACCCAGTTGTCTATAAAAAGGTAGGGAAAATAGCTAAAACGTGTTAGGCATGTTTACTACAACATGCTTAATACATCGACCGTATAAAACATAGCCATTAATTGCAACTGGTATTGGTAAGATTCAACGGGTAAGTACATACTTGGTAAGTCCTGAGAGGTAGTTGCTGGGGCACTTCATCTTGGCCAGAGCCCGCCCAAAGTCAGCGGCGGCGAAGGCGATCTGTTCCTCCAAGCCGAAGCGTGGATCAGTGCCACTGACATGTGTACCTACAGGCAACTAGTAAATGGTAGAAGTTAAACTGCAATTTCACAAATGATGTGAAATACTATAAGACATGGGATGCAGCTAACCTCGACGGCAAACAACAGCATCGGCTGTTATGACCCTGCGTAAGTACATGGACAGGCATGTTAAGTAGAACAGGGTGAGCATCCACCAAAAATAGCAAATGGGCAGCATCTCTAGTATATCTTCATTGCGGAGAGTAGCATGGTAGCAAATGGACATATCAAAAAATGGATACAACTGTTAATTGCAACAGGCTTAACAGCATCCTAAGTCATTTTTGTAAGTTTGTAGCCATTGAAATACAACTGTTTAAAAATGGATTCAACTGTTAATTGCAACAGGCTTAATAGACATCGAAACCGGTAATGATAAAAATGTAATTGGCATAGTTAAACATCACAAGGCAGGTGCTGCCAGAGCAGAGAATGGCCCACATGTCTATAAAAAGGTAGGGAAAGTAGCAAAAACGTGTTAGGCATGTTTACTAGAACATGCTTAATACATCGACCATACAGAACATAGTCATTAATTGCAACTGGTATTGGTAAGATTGAACTGGTGAGTACATACTTGGTAAGTCCTGAGAGGTAGTTGCTGGGGCACTTCATCTTGGCCAGAGCCCGCCCAAAGTAAGCGACAGCAGAGGCGAGTTGTTCCTCCGGGTCGAAAAGTAGATCAGTGCCACTGACATGTGTACCTACAGGCAACCAGTAAATGGTAGAAGTTAAACTGCAATTGCACAAATGATGTGAAATGCTCTAAGACATGGGATGCTGCTAACCTCGACGGCAAACAACAACATCGGCTATTATGACCCATGGTAAGTACATGGACAGGCATGTTAAGTACAACAGGGTTAGCATCCACTAAAAATAGCAAATGGGCAGCATCTCTAGTAATATCCCGAGTCATGTATTGTAAGTTTTTTGCTTGTATTGGTGAAACTGAGCTGGACACGGTAATATTTGAACATCACACAGTGTGCAGTACTAAAATAAACAAGGCAGGAACATGCTTAATACATCAACCATACAAATCATAGCCGTTACAAGTGGTACTGGTAAGATTTAGTTGGTCAGATCTTACCTTTTAAGTCCTTGGGGGTAGTCGCTGGGGGGCTTCATCTGGGCCAGAGCCTGCACCATGTCGGCGGCGGCGGAGGTGAGTTGTTTCTCCGGGTCAACACGCACAGCGGCCATCGCGCCATGGACTGCCATCAGCTCCTGGCGGTGGGGATTTGGAGGCATGAGGATGTTTTGCAAGCGCCATTTAAGCAATCAGGCTGGGGCCGTGATAGAGATTGGTGGGTTACCTGACTGAATCCGAGCAGAACGTAGATCTGGTTGAAGCTATGGTTGTGGCGGCGGCGCGGTTTGAGATGCCGGTAAGGGGAGGCGCGAGGAGGGGATACTAAGGGTGGGGATGTGGTTGGAGCAATAAATTCTGAAATCGTGCGCCTGATAAAAATTTCGCTGCCAAACTTGAAACTTGGGCGGGGGAAACACACAACATAGACGAAGCGCGTAAAATACTCATGTGCGAGAAAAAAGAAAGTCGGTAGATCCTATCTCCAAAAATTGTACATGTGTACTTGATTTTTTCAGTCAGTGGTACACCTGGTTTATTAGGAAACATCGCACAGGTAACTGACTTATGGGTCATTAACGCAAAAAATCACAGACGGGTACGGCATAGGAACCGTGTGTTTTGTGATCTTCTAATGATTAACGCAAAAAAAAACACAGGCACACATGCTAATCAACGCTCAAATCCCTCAAAGGATGCTCTTACCGACATTGTACGTTAATACTACAAACTTAAAGTACTACTGGTAATTTGCTCTAATACTACAAACTTAAACTACTTTTCACATGCTGCCATCGGGGCATGCTGGCCAGACGTCGGCGTTCTCCTTCCCGACTTTGTAGGCGGCAGCCCACGGTGCTTCGATCTCCGCCAATCTCTCCTTACCACGGCGTGCGGCCTCTTTTTTCTTGTGGCGGTGGGACTCTCTTTTCTTGACTACTTTATGCCTTTTCCGCTCCTTCTGTGCGGCATTGGCCGCCTCCAGATCCACCACCCATTTGGCCATGGCAGCCTCAAAGTCCGCCCATGTAATTGTCTTGCCGCCGGCGGCGATGAACTCAGAGCGGCGAGATGCCATCGCTTCCTTACCATGTGTGCGATTGCGGGTGGCGAGGAACGCGGCGCGGAGGGATGCCATTGCTTCCTTACCAGTTACTGTGTGTCACGGTGCCATGGATGACGCTTGGAGAGAGCTCTAGGATGGAGGGGTCGGGCAGCCGTACAGTGCGGCGGTATTCAAGAGCTCAACAACAAATGATAAGAGAAATTTGCCTTCCCTTACAATTTTGCTCGTTCATTACCGCACACGGTTCATCTCCGTCGCTTCCGGAAATAGTGTGCGCTGAGCCTATTGTGTGTTGCGTTATGATTGGTTGGAACCCCAGCCACGCGGATTGCGTGTGTGCACCATAGGATGTGCCGCGATCGAACGGCAATCCACGTCCCTCACATCACACCCGTGCACCTATAGCTGGATTGGATTTATATGCGCTAAATGCATAGAAAATGCACATAATCCTCTAAATATGGTAAATGAGCCATGAAAAATGTCAAATTTGAACACAGTGATTTGCAGGGTGTATGTTCGTCGTAGAAAATAACTCCAAGGAAAAGAATGAAGAAAATTTGGATTCCCCTTCAATCTTGGTGATTTCCCTCTCGAAAGCATCAAACTTCTTTGGTGATGGTTAGATTTATGAAGGGCGTGCATGACGACATAAGCCAAACCTTCTCTAATTTTTACCAGTGCATGGTGAGGTCATACCATGGCACACCATGCTAGGCGTCATGTTTTTCAAGCATTTATTTCATTTTTTGTATAGTTGTTAACCCAGTAAACGACGCGTTTGTGGTTGACTATTGCCACACATTTCATCGAAATATATGTCCCTTCCTTGTAAAAGGCATGAGAATTTACTAAATGGAACGAGCATGGTTTTCCAGGAAGTTCTTGTGGACCCTTTCATGCACCGGTTGTTCGAACTTGAATTATGTGCATTAATGCCTAGGAAATGCACATAATCCCCTAGATATGGCAAATGAACCCGAAAAAGTGCCAAATTTGAACACGGTTTTGTATGTTCATCATAGAAAAAACTCGTGGACAAAGACAAAGGAAATTTGGATCCCCCTTCAATCTTGGTGATTTCCCCTCGAAACCATGAAACTTCCTCGGTGATGGTTTGTTTTATCAAAGGCGTGCATGATGACATTTTTACCAGGGCACGTTGAGGCCATACCATGGCACCACACCAGGCGTCATGTTTTCCAAGCATGTATTTCATTTCTGTATAGTTGTTAACCCAGTAAACAATGCATTTATGGTTGATTATTTCCACACATTTCCTTGAAATTTCTGCCCATTCCTTGTACAAGGCATGAGAATGTACTAAATAGCACAAGCATGGTTTTCCAGACTGTTCTTGTGAACCTTCTCATGCACCGATTGTTTGAATTTGAATTATGTGCATAATGAATGCCTAGAAAATGCACATAATCCCCTAAATATGGTAAATGAGTTCGAAAAATTGTCAAATTTGAACACGTTACATCTGAGGCGATATGTTGATCGTTGGAAAAAAATTGAATGACAAACTAGGACGGAAATTTGGATTCCCCTTCAATCTTGGTGATTTCCCTCTCAAAAGCATTGAACTTCCTCAGTGATGGTTCGATTTATGAAGGGTGTGCATGACGACATAAATCAAACCTTCTCAGCTTTTAACCAAGGAATGGTGAGGCCATACCATGGCACCATGCCAGGCGTCATTTTTTTCAACCACATATTTCATTGTTTTATACTCCCTCCGTTCTAAAATAGACAAAGTTAGTACAAAGGTGAGTCATCTATTTTGGAACAGAGGGAGTTGTTGATAACCCAGTAATTGACGCGTTTGTGGTTGACTATTGCCACGCATTCCTTGTAAAAGGCTTGATAAATTACTAAATACCACGAGTATGGTTTTTCCAACCGTTCTTGTGGACCTTTTCAAGCACCAATTGTTTGAATTTTAATTATGTGCATTAATGCCTACAAAATGCACATAATCCCCTAAATATTGTCAATGAACCCAGAAAAGTGTCAAATTTGAACACGGGGATTAGCAGGGTTTATGTTCATCATAGAAAAAACTCATGGATGAAGGACAAAGGAAATTTGGATTCCCGTTCAATCTCGGTGATTAACTATTGCACACGATTCATCTCCGTCGCCTCTGCGAACCGTGTGTGTTCACTCACACATGCGAAAGGAAAAATAAAACCCTCACCCACTTCGTCCCCACTCACTCGCCGTGGACTCCTCCGCAACTCTTCACCCTAAGATCAACAGCTGTTGGCGGTGGGCATAGGTTGTGCTCCAAACGGCACAGGATTTCGCCCCTACTGCTTTCCGCTGCCTCTCTGCACCGACATTCTAGACTCGAGTCAACAAGGGTTTTCTCCGGGATTGGGCGGGGAATTTTTCTCATGGAGAAGGTAATCAACTAATTAGCAAAATATTCACTCATCTATTATCGCAGTCCGTCTGTCGTTGTTAATCAACTGGCGGAAATCGCCATGGAATCATTTTTGTTCTAGCTGATTCGTGGGTGTTCATTCATGTCTCCATAGTGCGAGCACAAATCGGGCAACTATGGTCGTGCCAGTCGGAAATGAAGTTCTATCTCACCATTTCGGATGACTTCAGGGAGCGCTCAGTATGTTCAATCTCAACCTACCACGGTCGGCATGGCCTAAATTTGTGAACATATATCGTCTATTGCTACATTATCTATATATTTGCATCAAATCTTTGTTACATTATCTATTTTTAATTCCATATTTTTGTACTTTGCTTTCATCTATATATTGATCTGTTCTATCAGTTACTCCCTAATAACCCACAAGTATAGGAGATCACAACAGTTTTCGAGGGTAGAGTATTCAACCCAAATTTATTGATTTGACACAAGGGGAGCCAAAGAATATTCTCAAGTATTAATAGTTGAGTTCTCAATTCAACCGCACCTTGAAGACTTAATATCTGCAGCAAAGTATTTAGTAGCAAAGTAATATGGAAGTTACGGTAACAGTGGCAAAAGTAACAGTATTGGTTTGTAGTGATTGTAATAGTGGCAACGGAAAAGTAACTAAGCAAATATCAATATGTGAAAAGCTCGTAGGAAATGGATCAGTGATGGATAATTATGTCAGATGTGATTCCTCATGCAATAGTTATAACATAGGGTGACACAGAACTAGCTCCAATTCATCAATGTAATGTAGGCATGTATTCTGAATATAGTCATACGTGCTTACGGAAAAGAACGTGCATGACATCTTTTGTCCTACCCTCCCGTGGCAGCGGGGTCCTATCAGAAACTAAGGGATATTAAGGCCTCCTTTTAATAGAGTACTGGAACAATGCATTAACACTTAGTGAATACATGAACTCCTCAAACTATAGTCATCACCGGGAGTGGTCCGGATTATTGTCTCTTCTGGGTTACCGGATCATAACTCATAGTAGGTGACTATTGACTTGCAAAATAGGATCAAGAACTCACATATATTCATGGAAACATAATAGGTTCATATCTAAAATCATGGCACTCGAGCCCTACTGACAAGCATTAAGCATAGCAAAGTCATAGCAACATCAACCTCAGGACAAAATGGATACTAGGGATCAAACCCTAACAAAACTAACTCAATTACATGATAAATCTCATCCAACCCATTATCGTCCAGCAAGCCTACGATGGAATTACTCACGCACGGCGGTGAGCATGATGAAATTGGTGATGGAGGAAGGTTGATGATGACGATGGCGATAGATTCCCCTCTCCGGAGCCCCGAACAGACTCTAGATCAGCCCTCCCGAGAGAGATTAGGGCTTGGCGGCGGATCTGTATAGTAAAACGCGATGAATCCTTCTCTCTGATTTTTTTCTCCCCAAACGTGAATATATAGAGTTGGAGTTGAGGTCGGTGGAGCCTTAGGAGGCCCACGAGACAGGGGTGCGCCCTAGGGGGGTGGGCGCGCCCCCACCCTCGTGAACAGGGTGTGGGCCCCCTGGTGTTGATTTTTTCGTCATTATTTTTTATAAATTCCAAAAATGTTCTCCGTGAAGTTTCAGGTCATTCCGGGAACTTTTATTTCTGCACGAAAATAACACCATGACAATTCTGCTGAAAACAGCGTCAGCCCGAGTTAGTTCCATTGAAATCATGCGAGTTAGAGTCCAAAACAAGGTCAAAAGTGTTTGGAAAAGTAGATACGATGGAGACATATCAACTCCCCCAAGCTTAAACCTTTGCTTGTCCTCAAGCAATTCAGTTGGCAAACTGAAAGTGATAAAGAAAAACTTTTACAAACTCTGTTTGATCTTGTTGTTGTAAATATGTAAAGCCAGCATTCAAGTTTTCAGCAAAGATTATGAACTAACCATATTCACAATAACATTTAGGTCTCATGTTTACTCATATCAATGGCATAATCAACTAGCGAGCAATAATAGTAAATCTCGGATGACAACACTTTCTCAAAACAATCATAATATGATATAACAAGATGGTATCTCGCTAGCCCTTTCTGAGACCACAAAACATAAATGCAGAGCACCTCTGAAGATCAAGGACTGACTAAACATTGTAATTCATGGTAAAAGAGATCCAGTCACAGTCATACTCAATGTAAACTAATAGTAATGCATGCAAATGACAACGATGCTCTCCAACTGGTGCATTTTAATAAGAGGATGATGACTCAACATAAAAGTAAATAGATAGGCCCTTCGCATAGGGAAGCAGGGATTTGTAGAGGTGCCAGAGCTCGATTTTGAAACAGAGATAAATAATATTTTGAGTGGTATACTTTCATTGTCAACATAACAACCGAGAGATCTCGATATCTTTCATGCTACACACATTATAGGCTGTTCCCAAACAGAATGGTAAAGTTTATACTCCCCTACCACCAAGAAACATCAATCCATGGCTTGTCCGAAACAATGGGTGCCTCCAACTAACAACAATCCTGGGGGGGTTGTTTGCAATTATTTTAATTTAAGCATGGGACTGGGCATCACGGTTACCAGTGATTTTCTTGTGAATGAGGAGCGGAGTCCACTCCTCTTGAGAATAACCCACCTAGCATGGAAGATATAGACAGCCCTAGTTGATACATGAGCTATTCGAGCATACAAAACAGAATTTCATTTGAAGGTTTAGAGTTTGGCACATACAAATTTACTTGGAACGGTAGGTAGATACTGCAAATAGGAAGGTATGGTCGACTCATATGGAATAACTTTTGGGGTTTATGGAAGTGGATGAACAAGCAGTATTCCTGCGTAGTACAAGTGAAGGCTAGAAAGAGACTAGGAAGCGGCCAGCTAGAGACCGACAACATTCATGAACATGCATTAAAATTAATCAACACTGAGTGCAAGCATGAGTAGGATATAATTCACCATGAACATAAATATCGTGGAGGCTATGTTGATTTTGTTTCAACTACATGTGTGAGCATGTGCCAAGTGAAGCCACTCGAATCATTCAAAGGAGGATACCACCCTATCATACCACATCACAACCATTTTAATAGCATGTTGCACGCAAGGTAAACCATTATAAACTCCTAGCTAATTAAGCATGGCATGAGGAACCATAATCTCTAATTGTCATTGCAAACATGTTTCATTCATAATAGGCTGAATCAGGAACGATGAACTAATCATATTTACAAAAACAAGATAGGTCGAGTTCATACCAGCTTCTCTCATATCAATCAGTCCATCATATATCATCATTATTGCCTTTGACTTGCACAACCGAACGGTGTGGATAATAATAATAGTGCACGTGCATTGGACTAAGCTAGAATATGCAAGAATTTAATACACATGAGAAGACATGGTCATATGGGCTTTTGGTTAGATCAAGAATAATGCATATGAGAGCCACTCAACATTTTCATCATGGTCTTCTCCTCACGATCCCCAAAGAAAAGAAAAGAAAAGAAACAAAACTATTTACACGGGAAAGCTCCCAACAAGCAAAAGAAGAATGAGAAATCTTTTTGGGTTTTCTTTTAATTACTACTATTACGAGCATGGAAAGTAAACTAGCTAAAAGCTACAACTAATTGTTTTGGTTTTTCTTAAGGTTTTTCAAACACACAAGAAGAATGTTGGAAAAGAAAATAAACTAGCATGGATAGTACAATGAAAAATTATGAGCACCGACAAGTGGCATGAGTGTGTGAGCATGAATGTAATGTCGTTGAGAAATATGTACTCCCCCAAGCTTGGGCTTTTGGCCTAAGTTGGTCTAGGGCCACGGCTGTCCTGGTGAATATCCAAAGTTGTAGTTGGGGTCGCACTGAGATGCATTAGCTACTGCCTGACAAGCTATAGGTTGGAGGCGAGCTGCCTCCGTCCTCCTCTCGTACTCATTCGCCTCCTCCCTGGTTATAACATATCTCCTTTTTCCTGAAAGTCGAAGAAAGTGGGAGCAGGGAGAGCAACATGGATGGTGCGCCATCTGTCAAAGATTAGTCGGTACTCGAGGAACTGATCGTTACTCTCAACAAACTGATGGCGAACCATGGCATTATAATCTAGGTAAGCAGGAGGTAATTCTATATCATTTCTATCTATGGGTATATCAGAATAGTTAGCTACACGAGTTGCATAAATTCCACCAAACAAATCTCCACTGTGATGCAACCTACGTGCAACAATAGCCCCCAAATTATATTGTTTATCACCTAATACCGCACTCTTGAGGACACTAAGATCTGGAACGCACATGTGAAAAGCCTCATCTTTACCGTTAATGCATCACCAATGAAGAGAGAAAAATAATGTATGGAAGGGAAATGAATGCTCCCTATGGTAGCTTGTGTGATTTCTCTAGATTCCCCCACAGTAATACTAGCAAGAAAGTCTTTACATTCAAATTTGCAAGGTTCACTAACATTGCCCCACCACGGGAGTTTACAAGCAATATTAAAATCTTCCTAGTCCACGGTATATGATTTATCATAAATATCAAATAAAATAGTGTGAGAATTGCGCGAGGATGTAAATTTAAACCTTCTCACAAATGAATCAGTTAGATAGAGGTATTGACGGCACTTATCTGGCACGAAGCTCCCAAGATCAGCGTTAATTCATCCTTGATGCCTGCCTAGACCATGAACTCCTCTGACGGCCATTCAGAAGGCCGCACTTGAGCTTCCCTTGGTAGTTCATTGTCCGACTCACGTATCGCGAGCCTTCGGCCTTGCTTCCTTGAGGAACCACCTTGGTACATTTTCCTAAACAGTTTTCTTCCTCTGAAAAAATTTCTGAAATTTTTAGTGACTCAAAATAAAAGTGAACCAAACTCAACAAGATTGATAGCAACTACTCCTACAAGTGCCTAGAGGCCATATCATGCATTAAAATTACTTTTGACCACATAAATTTGACATGCAAGCTCAAGAACAGGGTCACCTAAGCAGCAAAAATTTGCAATAAATAAAGCACTAGAACAAAAACTAATTGGAGCTTTGAGCAAGGAGATCGAAAATGGCAGCAAGATGAGCTAGGACTCGGGTTTGAGCTTGTGGAGGATTTTTTCTGGAGGAAGACGAAGTGTGTGGGTGCAAGAATAAGTGGAGGGGGCACGTGGGGTCCATGAGGCAGGGGGCGCACCCTGGACCCTCATGGCCAGGTGGTGTGGCCCCCAGGTGTGTTCTCAGTGCCAATAATTCTTAAATATTCTAGAAAAAAATCATATGAATTTTCAGGACATTTGGAGAACTTTTATTTTTGGGGTATTTTTTATTGCAAGGATAATTCAGAACATAGACAGAAAATACTATTTTTGCTTTATTCAATCTAAATAACAGAAAGTAAAAAGAGGGTACAGAGAGGAGAGGGCACTCCCTGCACCCATGGGCATATGCACCCACTTTTCAAAAAATGCATTTTAAGCATGTTTTGAAGTGTCAAAAAATTCAAAAGAAAATATCACGCATACATATTCACAAATGTGTGTACGCGGCACAAAGTCTTGCGAAAAAATGTCTTTTTGTTTTGTCTCCACAAAAAGGACAAATTTCAGTGCTTCTAAATAGTGTTCCACGACACAATTTTTTGTCTTTTTTGCACAGGTCACAAAAAAAGTTATTTTTCCGTGAAACTTTATGCACACACATAGAACATGCCGACATACCCGTGCAATTTTTTTGCAGATTTTTTTAGCATTTAGAAATGTGTTTTTCAATGTGGGTTCATATGTACCCGGGTTCATCCATCCACTTCCCGTACAGAGAGTTGTGCTTTCTAACTTCATCCATCTCATGCTCATCAAAAGGAATCCACTAACAAGGTTGATCAAGTCTTGTTAACAAACTCTTTCCGAATAACATGAAACCGGAGAATTTTCGAATAACACTAAGTTACCTCAACGGGGATATGCACATCCCCAACAATAAGAATATCATATTCTTCTTGACAGTAGGAAGAGGGAATTCAAAACCTCCAATAGTAATCGTTGGAATTTTTCCAATAGAATTAATATTGTGGACTTGAGGTTGTTCCCTCAGAAAGTGTACCGTATGCTCATTACCATTAACATGAAAAGTGACATTGCCTTTGTTGCAATCAATAACAGCCCCTGCAGTATTCAAAAAGGGTCTACCAATAATATTAGACATACTATCGTCCTCGAGAATATCAAGAATAACAAAGTCTGTTAAAATAGTAACGTTTGCAACCACAACAGGCACATCCTCACAAATACCGACAAGTATAGCAGTTGATTTATCAGCCATTTGCAGAGATATTTCAGCATGTGTCAACTTATTCAAATCAAGTCTACGATATAAAGAGAGAGGCATAACACTAACACTGGCTCCAAGATCATATAAAGCAGTTTTAACATAGTTTCTTTTAATGGAGCATGGTATAGTTGGAACTCCGGGATATCCTAATTTCTTTGGTATTCCACCCATAAAAGTATAATTAGAAAGCATGGTGGAAATTTCAGCTTCCGGTATCTTTCTTTTATTTGTGACTATATCTTTCATGTACTTAGCATAAGAATTCATTTTAAGCATATCAGTCAACTGCATACGCAAAAAGATAGGTCTAATCATTTCAGCAAAGCGCTCAAAATCCTCATCATCCTTTTTCTTGGATGGTTTAGGAGGAAAAGGCATGGGTCTCTGAATCCATGGTTCTCTTTGTTTATTGTGCTACCTAGAAACGAAGTCTCTCTTATCATAACGTTGATTCTTTGATAGTGGGTTATCAAGATCAACAACAGGTTCAATCTCTACATCATTGTCATTGCTAGGTTGAGCATCAATATGAACATCATCATTAACATTATCACTAGGTTCATGTTCATTACCAGATTGTATTTCAGCATCAGAAATAGAAATATTATTTGGATTCTCATGTGTGTCAACAACAGGTTCACTAGAAGCATGCAAAGTCCTATCATTTTTCTTTTTCTTCTTCTTAGAAGAACTAGGTGCATCAACATTAGTTCTCTGAGAATCTTGCTCAATTCTCTTAGGGTGGCCCTCAGGATACAAAGGTTCCTATGTCATTTTACCCCTCTAGTCACAACTCTAATAGGATTATCATTTTTCTTATTATTTAATTCATTGGGAAAATCATTATGAGCTTTAAGCACTTGTTCTACTTGAGTGGTAACCATAGAAGCATGTTTACTAATAAGTTTAAGCTCACCTTTAACTCTAGACATATAAATACTCACTTTTCAATCATATAAGCATTACGTTTCAATTGTCTACCAACATAAGCATTGAAGTCTTCTTGTTTAACAATAAAATTATCAAACCCATCCAAGCATTGGCTAGCAAACTTAGTAGATGGGATTTCAACCTTATCAAATCTATAGAGAGAATTTACCTTTACTACCCATGTCGGGTTATCAAGACCATGTATCTCTTCAATAGGTGGTAAATTCTTAACATCTTCAGCTTTAATACCTTTTTCTTTCATAGATTTCTTTGCCTCTTGCATATCATCAGGACTGAGAAATAGAATACCCCTTTTCTTTGTAGTTGGCTTAGGAGTTGGTTCAGGAAGTGTCCAATCATTTTCATTACTCAACATATTAGTCCATAGCAATTCAGCTTGATCAACAGTTCTTTCCCTGAAAACACAACCAGCAAAACTATCCAGGTGGTCTCTGGAAGCATCAGTAAGTCCATTATAAAATATATCAAGTATTTCATTTTTTGAGAGGATGATCAGGTAAAGCATTAAATAATCGGAGAAGCCTCCCCCAAGCTTGTGGGAGACTCTCTTCTTCAAATTGCACAAAATTATATATTTCCCTTAAGGCAGCTTGTTTCTTATGAGCGGGCAAATATATAGCAGAGAAGCAATAAATCATATCCTAGGGACTACGCATACAACCAAGATCAAGAGAATTAAACCATATTTTAGCATCACCCTTTAATGAGAACGGAAATAACTTAAGGATATAGTAGTAACGAATTTTCTCCTCATTAGTGAACAGGCTGGCTATATCATTCAATTTAGTAAGATGTGCCACAACAGTTTCAGACTCATAGCCATGAAAAGGATCAGATTCAACCAAAGTAATTAACTCAAGGTCGACAGAGAAATCATAATCCTTATCGGAAATACAGATAGGTGAAGTAGCAAAAGCAGGGTCATATTTCATTCTAGCATTCAAAGATTTTTCTCTCAGCTTAGCTAAAAGTTTCTTAAGATCATATCTACAAGCTAAAAAGTCTCTAGCAGTTTCTTCATCCATAACATAACCCTCAGGCACAACAGGAAATTCATATCTAGGGGGAGAATCTTCATCATCACTTTCGTCAATATTATCAATTTCAATAATTTCATTCTCTCTAGCCCTAGCAAGTTGTTCATCAAGAAATTCACCTAATGGCAAAATATTATCAAGCATAGAAGTAGTTTCATCATAAGTATCATGCAAAGCAGAAGTGGCATCATCAATAACATGCGACATATCATAATAAATAGCAAGTGTAGGTTTCGCAAGTTTACTCAAAACAGAAGGTGAATCAAGTGCAGAGCTAGATGGCAGTTCCTTACCTCCCCTCATAGTTGAGGGAAAAATCTTGGTTCTTTCATCTTTCAAGTTCCTCATAGTGATCAACAGATATAAATCCCAAGTGACTCAAAGAATAGAGCTATGCTCCCCGGCAACAGTGCCCAAAAATAGTCTTGATAACCCACACGTATAGGGGATTGCAACAGTTTTCGAGGGTAGAGCATTCAACCCAAATTTATTGATTTGACACAAGGGGAGCCAAAGAATATTCTCAAGTATTAATAGTTGAGTTGTCTATTCAACGGCACCTGGAAGACTTAATATCTGCAGCAAAGTAATATGGAAGTAACGGTAACGGTGGAAAAAGTAACAGTATTGGTTTTGTAGTGATTGTAACAGTGGCAACGGATAAGTAACTAAGAAAAGATCAATATGTGAAAAGCTCGTAGGTAATGGATGAGTGATGGATAATTATGTCGGATGCGCGATTCCTCATGCAACAGTTATAACATAGGGTGACACAGAACTAGCTCTAGTTCATCAATGTAATGTAGGCATGTATTTCGAATATAGTCATACGTGCTTATGG
This sequence comes from Triticum dicoccoides, assembly GCF_002162155.2. NCBI lineage: Eukaryota > Viridiplantae > Streptophyta > Magnoliopsida > Poales > Poaceae > Triticum > Triticum dicoccoides. Next base: position 218,171,889 of record NC_041380.1, read on the forward strand.
AAAAGAACTTGCATGACATCTTTTGTCCTACCCTTCCGTGGCAGTGGGGTCCTATCAGAAACTAAGGGATATTAAGGCCTCCTTTTAATAGAGTACCGGAACAAAGCATTAACACATAGTTAATACATTAACTCCTCAAACTATAGTCATCACCGGGAGTGGTCCCGATTATTGTCACTTCGGGGTTACCGGATCATAACTCATAGTAGGTGACTATTGACTTGCAAAATAGGATCAAGAACTCACATATATTCATGGAAACATAATAGGTTCAGATCTGAAATCATGGCACTCGGGCCCTAGTGACAAGCATTAAGCATAGCAAAGTCATAGCAACATCAATCTCAGAACATAATGGATACTAGGGATCAAACCCTAACAAAACTAACTCGATTACATGATAAATCTCATCCAACCCATCACCGTCCAGCAAGCCTACGATGGAATTACTCACACTCGGTGGTGAGCGTCATGAAATTGGTGATGGAGGAAGGTTGATGATGACGATGGTGACGGATTCCCCTCTCTGGAACCGCGAATGGACTCCATATCAGCCCTCCCGAGAGAGATTAGGGCTTGGCGGCGGCTCCGTATCGTAAAATGCGATGAATCCTTCTCTCTGATTTTTTTCTCCCCGAACATGAATATATAGAGTTGGAGTTCAGGTCGGTGGAGCCTCAGGGGGCCCACGAGACAGGGGGCGCGCCCCAGGGGCTGGGCACGCCCCCGCCCTCGTGGACAGGGTGTGGGCCCCCTGTGTTGATTCTTTCGCCGGTATTTTTTATAAATTCCAAAAATATTCTCTGTGTAGTTTCAGGTCATTCCAAGAATTTTTATTTCTGCACAGAAATAACACAATGGAAATTCTGCTGAAAACAGTGTCCGTCCGGGTTAGTTTCATTCAAATCATGCAAGTTAGAGTCCAATACAAGGTCAAAAGTGTTTGGAGAAGTAGATACGATGGACACATATCACTCCCATGTTTGCATCTTGCTCTGTTATTTCAATATAGCTAATTTATGATCTGAATTTTCATTTCAAGCAGTACATCCCTTGCTTTGCAAGGGCAGGAGTAGAAAGAAATCTTTGGCTTTACTTTACGGGCCGGACGTCGCGCTGGCCTCCACACGGGTTGGTTGGCTGGCCCGAGCGTGACTCACGCGCGAGCAAGCCGCCGTGCTGGCCTTCGCTCGAGCCAGATGGCTGGCCTTAGCGCGGCACGCGCGAGCAAGCCGCTGCACCGCCGGGCCAACCTAGTTAGCAAACCTTGCAAACAAGCGGCTGGATGCAGCCAGCAGGGGGTGTGCTATCTTGGCTAGCTAGCGGCCGCGAGCACCGGACGAAGCTGGCATCCGGGTTGCCGCAAGATGGCCTCCGCACCACCGGCGATTTTGACCTCGCCTTCTGCCGACGGCGGTAGGTGCATCCCATGGCCAAGGATGACAAGGTGGACGGGCCAGAGGTAGGAGGTCACTCGGGGATTTTTGTCCAGACTGGCATGTAGGTCCCACAAGTCATAACGCCTAATTTTCCGGTCGAATAGAAGGCATTGACTTAAGGGGCAACATGGGTTGAAACGTGCCTATAAGGGCACTTTGTAGAGTAGTCGTTTCTTGGTAGGGTTGGTTGGCAAGTGGTAGTAGTTTCTTGGCATTATTAGTGGTTTCTTGTAAGGAACAGTGTACTAGCGACAAAAGGCGATTCTAGGTTGTGTTGTACTCCAACGAGTACTACTAGTGGTTGCGAGAGTGTATAGCTCGTTTTGTGGGTTCGATCCCGGCCGAACGCACGGCAGCCTATTTTTAAAATAGTAACCTCACTGCGAGACAATATTGTACACTGGTAGTTTGACTTTTGAAGTAGAACTGACGTGTCGCACCACAATCTGGGTGCACTGGATAGCCCAGCCACGTGAACGGGTTTTCCATCCCATCATCTCGTGGCTCGCGTACTAGAGTAGTACTCCTATATATCAATTCACACCATGCAAAGTTTCTCGCCCGCGTGCTTGCCCTAGCCGCACCTCACTTGCAGCTTCCTCATCAGCTAGCATATTTAAACTAGTGCCTCCCAATTAAGCCCGAGGAGCCGGAAAAGCCTTGTGCGGCATTGGGAACTATGCAATATGGCTCTGTACGTAAACTGCTAGTACTCTACTACTATGTAGTTTGTGGCGTTGCACACATGGACTTCACTCCATTATCGGCTCTATAAAAGAAATATCTCTTTATGTGTTTTTTTGTTTTGAAGCGGAGGCAAAAGTTTTGCCTCATCTCGTTCAAAAGAAGGAACTAGTAACAAAGTTCGACGAGATCCATTACACCTCACAAATGGAAGCGAAAAGCATAGTCTCACTGTATCAAAGAACTCAAATGTTCTGCCCCCACAGTAAGCGTTGCTGATAAACAGGCTGCTAGTGTGTGCGTGAGATGAGCGGCTGAGTAGGCCAGCTATGCGCTTGAATAGAGCATGGAGAGTACCCACTACGCAGGTGTACTTTCCTTGCATTGATAGTACAGCGATGGTTCTAGAGAACAGTAGTACCCTCCACTTGCAACTGTAGCTCCTTGGCCCTGAGATTCAAGAGTTCAAAACTGGTGCACTATAGAAGACCAGTACATCGCGCTACTAGTTGAGGAAGTAGTACTACTACTACAGTACGAGTACGTAGTTATTAATAGCCTCACCATCGCGGGGCACGAGGCACTACCACTATGCGTGCCCGCATAATTTCCTTAGCGAAGGGACGAGGCCCTGTGGTTACTACCCTCTTATCTCCTGCTCGCCAGTCCCCCCCAAAGACAAGGCAGTACGTCGTTGCTCCCATGGATTCGCCAGGCGATTCTCCTCCTCGTTGGGGCCGGGAGACCTTGGACGACGATCCTCTAGGAGAAATCGCACGCCGCTCCGACGTCCTCACTGCCGCAAGACTCAGTGCTTCCTGCACCAACTTTTTTAAGATGATGCTTAAACAGGCTTGGGAAAAGGCCATGCTTGTTGGTCTTCGATGCGTCCTCGAGGAGAAGGTTATTCTATGGGACAATCCTTCAAATAGTCTATCACTCCTTGGCCATGGTTGCACATTGACTCTGCTAGAGTTGCCGACGTTGAGAGGTAGTCGGATTTTGTCTGATGAGCAGGTCAGTCAAGTAGTTTGATCATGTAGTACTTAGTTATTCCATCCCATAATTTCTCCGCTGCCCACCATCTTATATATATAGGTATGGGTTGGTGCCAAGGAAGATTGTCCTGCATACCACCGGCCAGATACCACCATCATTTTGCACAACATCCACAGCAGTGCGGCCGTTCCCATAGACCCCTTCTCTGCCATTGGGATCGGCCTTCCAGACTGGCTGGGCTTGAATACGTATGATGATGCATGAGATTGAAGAAGATAGCAATTGTGGACCCACCGACATAGCGACGCGGCTATGACGATTACTATCTCATCGCGGTGTTCGACATAAGGATTTCCATCAATACAAGGGGCAGTAATGGTAGAGGCTGGCACATGTTGGCCACGGTAGATTTGTACACGTACACGTTCGAAGACGCCGTGCGCCATGTAGACTGCATCTTCGCGGTGACAAGCTAGGGAACTTGTTTCATCTGGTTGCCATCCTACGGTATGGGAGATTACAAACAGAATGCAAAAACCATCATTTCCATCCCTAATGGTACTCCATTATTTTGTGGGGACCAGTCATCCCCACATCAAAATAAAATCGCCGATCCTGGATGTGCATTTTCATCTGTGATTCAGTCTAACCTGGAACCTTGTAGCTGACTTTGGCATATTGGGATCAACTACCTTAGCAGTCGTTACCATGGTACCACTGATGTGCAACATGGTCACACAATCTACCACAATCGGACCGTCACCATCTACCCAGGTATTCCATTTTCTCATTGTTGTGTGTTAGAGTAGTAGAGTAGTACTTGTTAGTTATTTTCTTTTCTTGACTGGGACATGTTTATTGTACTAATAGTACAATTTAGTAAAATATTTTTTAACCCTCTCGCCTTCTCTTTCATTGTTGTACTACTTACTAGTACTAGTAGGAGTACTTTTTACTTTGGAGGACGTGTATAGCTAGCTAGGCCCTTGAAGGCTTGAACCCACTAGCTCCTACCATTTTTGTTTTTCCATGTCTTACTATCTCATCCATGTCGCCAAGAGTGGCTATATATAATAAGCCGGTTATTTTACTTCCTCTATACCGGAGTAGTACTATTTGCTGCACGGTATTACTGACCGCCATATTTGAGCACAACATTATTATGCATGGACCTTGACTATGTACGTCACCATGTGTCAAGATCTAAGAGTCGCGTGTACCAGATGAATGGCGCCGAGTTCGACCCCCGTGGTACTACGTGGGTGTCGATGTTGCTTCTATATCCGGCATATCTCGCAGTAGGGGTCCTAAGCTAGGCGTCTTGGAGCGATGGTAACATGGACACGGGATTTTACCTAGGTTCAGGCCCTCTTGATGGAGGTAAAACCCTACGTCATGCTTTTGACTGTATTCATATGGGGATAGTACATAGTACATGTATCTACCACGAGATTGTAGTAATGAATATGAGATGTGTTATTGAATAGCCTGGCCTCAGTTTATATAACACACCAGAGGCCTAGGGTTTAGAGGAGTCCTTTTCTTGGGCGCCAAGTCTTGTAGAATCATCCTTGTATGCGGCATGGGCTGCCCAAAGTGGCCCATAAGTGAACCGTCATGGGGGTCCTCGGCCCGATCCAGCTGGTCGGGAGACGACATGGTGAGTACCCCCTAGTCCAGGACACCGTGAGTGGCCCCGTGAACCGGTCTTCAAGATGGGGACGCTCCTTGATTCTTCCGAACTGTTCTTCATCTTTGGTCGTCGGTCTTAAAAACTGGTTCAACAGATCTTCTCATCTTTGATGTTCAGGATCGCTGAAGTGAATCTGAAGAGTCTACACGTCGGGTATCCGAGGAACCCCTTTAAGATTTCGGCCTTTAGCAATGCCTTGTTATTTTTTACGCCACACCTCTGGTTTGAAGTTGTTCCCGTGCAGCGGTGTCCTCTTGCGTCCGAGCTCCAACGCCGGGCTGCATCCGAGATATCTTTTGCAGTCGAGCACCAACGGCGGACCACTTCTGAGCTCCAATGTCGTAATGTATCCAAGCTCCAACGCTGGACTGTATCCGAAGTGTCACAGATTACCTTGGTCTTGAAAATGTTACAAGGGGAGAATCGATCTTAATGTCGGAGATGCCCTCTATGGAGCCAGCCACTTGCAACCGAGCTTTATGTCGAACTGCTTCTGAGGTATCTTTTGCAGTCGAGCACCAATCGAACTGTATCCGAGCTCCAACACCGGACTGTATCCGAGGTGGTGCACCACCTCGGTCATGGGCTGATTTATATGAATTTAATTCCGATTTGTGTGATGTATTCTCTGCCGAGATGTATAGCCAGTAGCCCTCAAGGTGCGTCTTGGCCTAATATCCAGGATGCACCTGAAGGATATAATCAAACCGCTGACCACAGTAGCCCCTGAGACTTAGGTCGATTCGTGAAATCGTCCTGAAGATCAATTCCCAGCTCGACAGCATACTTAGGAATAGAAACACGATGTAATATATTAGAGGAAATAGTGATCGGCGAACGAGCCTTTCAGAGAGGGTTTTGAGCAGTCGTTGTAATATATTAGCTTGATGCCGGATAAGTCCCAGATGGTACCTATTAATGTCCGAAGACGTGTTTGCCCATAGTTCGGTCAACCCGAACACCGAGCACTTTGAAATTTATGTATTGAATAGGCAATGCAGTAGCCCCCGAGACACTGGTCGGGTGGCAACACCAGATCAAGGGATTAATGTGCCCCTTTAATAATAGTAAATAATAAGCACGAAGCCCTGTAGCCTCCAAGCCTTAATGGGCAAGGGTGGCTGAATTAAGGATCGATATCCGGAGTAAAATCACAAATTATGTGTAATGATTCTACGTATCCAAGTACTCTACATTATTAATGCTCCGATCCGCATTGTACAAAACTTTGTTGACCAACCATCAGCTTCAACCTCCTCGGCCAGTAGCCAGGGAGTTTTTGTCACACTTTATAAATCCTTTATGAGGGCAAAGATTTACGACAAAAAAGGTAATCCGGCCATACAGTTTTATAAACAAAGCTATGTCGAGAGAATGTTATATTACTATGTAATGTAAAAAAACATCTTCCAAAGAAAATAGTCCCGCTATCGGCTCCTTTCTTTGGGTTGTCATGCCGACCATGAGCATGAAACCTCACCTCCAATCAATGTGGGGGGGGGGGGGATATTGAGGATTTAGTTTGGGGAAGTTCCTGAACTATGTGGTCTTTAGTGAACCTAAATTTTCACTTCCGTCATTGCTGACCAATTATATCCTTTAAGATCGCTAGCTTTCGGCTTCACCCAATCTGAGGTACTAACTCGGATGACCCGATAGTAACAATCACAGAGGTGCTCCCTTTACCGCCTAGCCAACAATCAGGAACGTAGGGGTAAGCACAGGAGCCAGGCAACCCAGCTTGGCCAAAATCTTAAGTAAAATTGATGCATATTTATGGCTTTATAATGATAATTACGGAAGGCAGCGCTTGTATACTGAATACAAACACTAATGATATATGTTTATTTTGATTCTATTGCGACTGTTTATCAGTTGAAAGTGGCCCATCATCGGCTTCTACCCCTTTGTAGATACTACGTAGGGTGTTTCCGCAGTAACAAGACAACCCTTAGCCGATGTCTCGGTGCCCGGAGGCGGTTGTGTTAGCGGAAACAAGGCAATCGGATATGCAGGCTTTATAACTTTCACTTAGTCATAGGAGCTTTAAACTGGGGAAGCTAGCTACGAGCCCCTGGTTAGTGTTCAGCACTGACCGAAGTCTAGCCATTAACACTTCGGCCAATGTTATGAAAGGCCCATCATTTAACATGGGGTAATCGGTATCAATCTATAGTTTGACACTGTCATCGGATCGCTGACCAGTTTACGCCCATTGTGACAGTCAGTTTTTGGCTTTCTCCACTGAGGTGCTTAACCATTCGAGCTGGAAGCACAATCACAGTGGTTCTCCCTTTGCACACCTATCCGAACAAATAGAAACGTAGGAGGCAAGCACGGGAGCCGGGAAACCCAACTATTGACCGAAGACACAATTCAAAACTGATGCATATATAGAAATATCAGAGAGTGTTTTTGCCGAATCCGTGTTCGGCGTTGCACTGCGAGACTTATGCTGGAAACACACAAATAGTTTAAAAGTGCCATAGACTTGGAAAAAACTTTAGTAAAAACTTTACGCCCGAACTAAATCAAGTCATTTGGTGCCAATCCAAAAATTGGTCTTATTTTTGTGCTTCTGTCGTGCATTAATATGACACTTCCGATCTCAAGACTTCAAGCAGGTCAGCCTATGGCTGCAACCTACTATCCCAAAGGTGGAGTACTGCTTGTTAGGCTAGTTAAGCAAACTAAACTCGAGCGGCATTAGAGAGAAAACGGGCTATCTGGCTATTGACCACACACTCGAGTCGAGAAACGAGTTGTAGAAAAAGACTTTGCAATGACTAGGAAGAAAACAACTATTATAGAACGACTCTACAAATTTAAGATCCGCCGGTTAACTTGGGTAAAGGAAGTGTTTTTAACAAATAACGTTTTTAACAAACTAAGTTTTTTGTTTAACAAAAATATAAAGTTTGGTCGAACTAAACAAGAATTAAAAAACTGAGCATGGAAGCGACTTAGCTGATTAATGAGCTCGGTGTCGATGCGCAGCCCGAGCTTACGACGGGACAAGGTCCCCGCCCCTAGGCCGGTCCCGAGGTGGTGGAGCAAAGAGCTCGGCATTCCGAAGTGGTGACATAGCATGACCAATGTGGCGAGGTGGAACCCCCAGTCCGACCGAGGCGATGGAGCAGGCCCGCAGTATGACACCGAAGTCACCAGCGTGGTTTAATGAAGTGATGACGAAGCCACCGGTCCAGCCAAGGTGGCGCGGTACGTCGGTACGCCGAGGTGACAGCACTGCCCAACCCGGATCATTTACCTGTGCATAGAAAATGGTGCAAGCCTGTGATAATAGTAATAATAATAAATTAAAAAAATTGTTGCATAATTAATAGTTTATGCAAAGCGAGTAATAAAATAAATATGGCCCGTGTGCCGAACACTCTATGAGGTAGAGCTCTCTCAGCGAAGCCGAAATCCCCGAGGCAACCGAACATGTCGGTATGGCAATTCGACCAACAAGGTGATTATGCGAGCCGATTTATGCCGATTGGGATGACGACGACGGCTTGCCGAAGTGACCGCGTGATGCAGTCGAAGTCGATTACCTACACGTGTAAAATAGTACAATCCAAAAAATATAAATATATCAAAAATCCCTGCATAATTAATTTATGCAAATTAATTTTCAAAGAGATGTGGCCTGGCGTCGAAGCCAATGTCGATGTGTAGCATCGGCATGGCAAAGCCTGAATTCACAGGGCGTCCTAGTTCTGGATGTGGCGTTCGCCGAATTGCGGACGGGAAAATGACCGAACCATCACCCAACCATCGTTAATGCGTCCAGCATTTGACAGTCATGTGTACAGAGAGTGGAACAAACAAGAGTAATATTTCTTGGAAAAAATAAGCCCATGCAAGCAAAAAATTAGTAGGAGTAATAGCACCTGGTTTATTTGTTGTAGCAATCCAAAGAGACACGCGCATGCATTCATGGATTTGTATCTAGTAATAGTACTAGTGCCAGCGCTAGCTTGATGTTGTGTGTGCGTGCTCGGCCTGGACGCAGCGAAGCGAAGCCCCCGATCCAGCTAACCTGACGAAGTTGCTCGGCTGGTGACGCCGAAGTCTCCGGAGTAGGTTGATGAAGAGATGGCGAAGCTCCCGGTCCAGCCGAGGTGACGGAGCAGGTCGGTAAGGTGAAGTTGCAGCCGACGTGCCAGCCAAGGTGTTGAAGCAGTTCAGCGTGGCAGACATCGGTTTAAAGAAGCTACGGCTTGGCCATGCCGACGCTAGTCATAACTTGTGAGGCGGTCAATGCTGGATTGATGAAGTTACCGAGCGGCGATGTTGGCGCGCCTGACCCGTGCAATCTATGGGGTGATGGTGTAGGTGATGATTTAGCCTTCATGATGTTGAAATCTTGTTTGGCTTCCCGAGTTGATGATCCGATAAGGTTAGGCTCGGCTCGATGAAGCGATGATCTATATAGCGCAGGTCGGCAGACGTGGAGTAAGGGCTGGTTTGACACCGGCACGACGGTGAAGATTACCTTCGAAAAGTAGCAAACTTTATGAGCATGTGTTCGGAAACAAAGCACAATACTCTAGAAAGAGATTCTTCTAAAAAGGTTGTCCAATATCTCGTTCATGAAAAAAGATGAACTCGGGTCGGATTCGTATTCGCACAGAAAACATATCCGAATAGTGATGCACTAATCGGAAGGTTCCCGGAGTTTGAGCGGTCAGATCGAGCTGAAATTTGGAGAGATAGTAGATATGGAAACTACACAGAATATGAACGGTTCGATCTCCCAGATAACATCCGGGCTAGGATCTGGAGACCATGCCCTAAACTCGTCTAGATTCCCGTCCAGACTCAACAGGCCTCCGGTATATCGTAGATTACCGGAGATTCCTCCATCAGAAGGCGACGAAATTTTACAGGGTCATTGTATACTCAATTCCACACAATGCCACCAAAGGGTTCATCAAATCGACTCCCGAGTTGATGGTGGTAGAGAAAACAAGTATGATGTACAGAAAAAACTGTGTGATCACATGAGGGCAATGTTGACGATGAGCCCCCGGGCTCCATGGACGACTTTTCCATGGTCTCGATTGAGATTTGAGCTGATGATGATGAAAGTATCCGTCTGATCTTGATGATCTGACATGGAGCGCGATCCTCGGTCCAGCCGAGGTAACCACCTGAGCCGGCGACGAAGATGCCGGCATCAACCATAAAGCTTACCTCCAATGCGTAGATCGCGTCGGAGACGATCCGATTTCCCATCGCACAGTGGCAACTGTCAGTAGGCTCTCAATGAAAGCACCAATGTTGGTTCTATATCTGGCATACCTCGTAGTAGGGGTCCTAAGCTAGGCGTCTTGGAACGATGGTAACATGGACACGGGATTTAACCAGGTTCGGGCCCTCTCGATGGAGGTAAAACCCTACGTCCTGCTTTTAATTGTATTCATATGGGGATAGTACATAGTACAAGTATCTACCATGAGATTTTAGTAACGAATATGAGATGTGCTATTGATTAGCCTGGCCTCGGTTTATATAACACACCAGAGGCCTAGGGTTTAGAGAAGTCCTTATCTTGGGTGCCAAGTCTTGTGGAATCCTCCTTGTATGTGGCATGGGCTGCCCAAAGTGGCCCATAAGTGAACCGCCATGGGGGTCCTCAGGCCGATCTAGTTGGTCGGGAGACGACGCGGTGAGTACCCCCTAGTCCAGGACACCATCAGCCGAGGAACACTCTTGGATAGTACTCGCTTTTCATTGGGGACAGCTACCGCATTGTGAAGCGGATGCCACCTTCCATGCACGACACCGAAGGCCTGCCGTTCATGATGCATGGTTGTGTCTTCAGTGCGCACCGCCGGATGAACGACATGCTGGGACACGCTATCCTTGATTTATGTCGCTTCAGCTTAGATGAGTCTCCATCGTGTGGAACTGGACTAGAAAGCTACGATAATGATTCTCGTTGCCCACCGCTATGGATCGTGCCATCCATGAAGAACACCTGGGACTGGAACCTGGAGGAGGACATGGAGCCCATCTATAATGTGTAGGTGGTGTATGGTAAATTGTGAACGGTAGCGCTGTGAATATATGCAGACTAGTCGTGCACAAATTGATCACACGAAGTGGAGATGAACTTGTGTGGCATACTGGCATTTGTCCTTTAATATTTATTACTTGTAAATATGTTATGTGTACGTGCAACTTGTGTGGTTGTTGCACGGGCTCCAACACGCTCTTTGAGAAAAAAGGTGGCACAACTTTGGATATAGGTGGTGTTGCAGCATCATACAGTAGCATCGTTCACTATAGTTGTAGTACTCTTACTAGGACGACAACTCCTATAAAACCTTGCGCTTGGCTCTTTGCCTTTTCGGGAGGTTCAACTGTTCGTACTCATGTGAACCTTGCACTTGGCTCTTCGCCTCTTCGAAAGGTCCAACAATGATGATACTACAGTACAATATGCTTCTGGCAATCTGACACCGAATGAACTGATGCATGTCCACTGCGAGGGCAAGGGCAAGGGAGTAGGAGAGGGAGACGGTGTTGTATTCAAAACCCTCTCCTCGTCCTGCGAGCCACCGCGCGTGTGGGCGACGGAGAGAGAATAGGCGTACATAGTAAGCAAGCTTCTCCTTGTCCTATGAGCCACCGTGCGTGGGTGAGGGAGAGGGCGTAGTAAGCAAGCTTCTCCTCGTTCGACGAGTTGACGGGACACATCAAAGCAGTACTAGTCCATACTGCATCCTTTTCAGTTAATATGGCCTAATTTGAAACGTGAAAATACAGTGCGGTCAACGTATGCAAAGAAATCAGTTAAACAAAACTTTACGCAGGCGCGACAGGAGTTCAACCCTTGCGCGCGAATGACCTTGGCTGTGTATGTGAGTGCATGCAAGTGTACTCCCTCGGTCTTCCAACAAAGAGTGTACATCTACACTTCCAATGCATTTAGCCTTTAATCTAATCGATATTGATTGACTAATGCACCGACTTGTGATCTAGCTATATGCTACATGTTTATAGTTACTTACAGCATGCAACAACCTTCATTTAATCTTCTTTTCTCAATGGTCGCATGCACACATAAGTCTGCTACTTTTGGGCATTAATTATGCCATGAAGTTCAGGTTCCTCTTGGTCAATGTGTAAATCTCTATGTAAAGTCTTTCATGGACGGAGAGAGTAGGTTGAGCACTTGAGTGTGAGCGTGTGTGTTGCGTCGTGTGTTGTGTGTCGCATGGATGCATGAGTGTTGCGTGCATGCATGTGTATGTGTGAGTGTTGCATGTTGCATGCATGCATGCATGAGGCTTTTACTCCCTCCCATTGACATGTTCATATTTCAAGCTTCATTAAAACGTTGCATGCAAGGATTAAGAGAAAAGTCACCAATGCGTGTAAAAGTTCTGGTCATTTGTTCCTTAGGCATGCATTCCAATTAGGCTAGTCATAATGGGAGTAACTTAGGTAGTAACATAGCGCACTTTGAGAAATTTTTGCTTATGTGGCAAATAGTTAATGAGAAGTGGTAACACAATATGTTACTGTAACATAGCACTTCCAAGACAAGATGAGTCTACAAGCTATTAAATGAAACCATCTATGACACTACTATTATGTTACTTTGCACTATAAAGGTACTAACTTAGACTAGTGTCATATGCATGACACCAGTATAAGTTACTCCCCACTATGACCAGCCTTGGTACATTTGTAAACACAATTTTCTTGAGAAAAACAAGCCCATTATTGAGTACTTTCAAAAAAAATCTTCAGGCACTCATCATTTACTACTACCTTGATTGATGATTTTTTTTATTGACCTGTATATAAACCTCTATCCTGGTTTAATGATCCCCTTCGTACTTAGTGTAAAATTTTGACCGTAAATTTAACTAACAAAGTGTTAATGCATGTCATAAAAAACTATACCATTAAAAACTATGTTCAAATATGAATCCAGTCATATGATTTTTGGTGAAGTGCATTAACATTTTATTAGTTAAATAGATGGTCAAAGTTTGACATGAAATACTACTAGTACTCCTACATTATTGGCACCGGGTGCCTTGGCCAATGTTTCATCTTGTTGGACAACATAAGAGTAGGGCCATAGGGATAATGTAGATAGGAAGTCTTGGTGATCCATTATTCCCCATCTCGGTCAGAGAGAACTATTCAACTAGTCTTCACAATGAAGTGACAATACACGCTGCAGCAGATGGGACACTTAATTAATAAGTTGAACCAGTGTGTTGGTGTTACTAAATCAACCTTACCCAGTACTGCCATTGTGTTTGCCAGTGGAGCACGCTTCCGCAAATACGCCTACGCACCTCTCTCTTCCATTAATTGACATATCAGCCCTCTTGAGGTAGACCCACATATCATTGGCTTAACTATTTACACTCCGAAGGACGATATAGCCTGGTAGTAGTACTAGTAGAATTGAGATTTAATGCACTTCCTTCCCCATATTTCCCTCTTCTTCCACCTCTCTTCTTCTTCCTCCTCTCTTCCCCATCGTCGGTCGCACACCATTTCCCCTCGCTCACTGCTTGTCTGCCTGCGCCATCTTCCTTGGTAGCTCATGCGTACCATATCGCCCCGCTCACTGCTTGGCCACACACGCCATCTTCTTCGCTTACCCGCCCGAATCCACTTCCCCGCTCGCTCGCAGGCACCGAAAACCCCAATCACCTAGCGCCCTAAAAAAACCTATGGCAGAACCGACTGACACGCAAAGCCGCGATTGGAATTCCCTCCCCGATGTTCTCTTGGAGCAGATCTGTACTCGTATGGGCCTCCTCAGCACCGTCCATCTGGCCGCATGCTCGGTGTCTTTGTACCGTCTACTCGTCTACTACCGGCCGGCCCTTTTCAAGACACCCTGCTTGCTGACGCCCGATGCTCGCAGGTGGACCAGACACGGACTTCACAATCCTACGGAGGTTGTCGTGGTGCCCCTCGACATGCTACCACTACCCATCCACATGTCCTTCATGCGCGGCCACTACTGGGCGGACGTGAAGGCCAACTAGATCGTCCTCATCCACCAATCCGGTAGTCCATGGAGTCTCATGGATATCTACACCCAGCGAGAGATCACCCTCCCATCATTAGATACCGCTGCCATCGAGCCTGGTGGCCCGCCAGACACTCCTACCTACTACGCACGAGACGCGTCGAGCTTTTGGTGCAACCTCCATTTGCTAAAGGTTGTAATCTGCGAAGTGCCCACACCATCAGAAGACTACATGGATTACAAGCTCATTGCCTTGTTCGACATAGGATTAGTCTATCTGGAATTCGGTCGCCATACATGGTTATGGCTCGTCGTCAATCCTGTTCAGCCTCCATTTCTGTCTGATGCTATAGTGCACAATGGCATCGTTTACCCGGTTGACGCACAGATTGGCTGCCTATACTGGTGGAATCTATCATCGTGTAATTGTTCTATATCATCTCATCTTTACCTTATGAATACGATTGCCTGTTGATTGTTACAAATTTAGAATAGGTATGTCTATAACCACATCATTGCTATATGTTCCTCTTATTTCCTAGATTTTTATGACCACACATGTTATTGTTAGAGTTGATATGAGAACAATTGGCATCTAATGATTGTTAGACTAGATATTATGAGTATAACCTCATGATTGCTATATGTTACTCTCATTTCCAAGATCTTTACAACCACGCATGTTATTGTTTAGAGTTGATATGAGAACAGTAGTAAGTGCTATGGTAGAATATGAGTAGGCCCTGTCATAGCTGTTTTCCTCTCATTGTTACATGATGTTTGAACCATGACATATTGCTAGAATATGAAAGCCATTGGCTTATTTTTTAACTTGGGGTATGATTATGAACACGGCATTGCAATTCTCTGTCTATGATATGTGTAACTATTATAATAATCTTAATTTCACATATACTCTAAACATGATTGTATATTTTTGTCCTTTTGGTCTCCAATTTGATTTGTTGCAGCAGACGCAAATGCCCTAGCCTTCATGATTCCAGGACCTAGAATCTTACCAGTCAATGGGTGGTGGTTTATCGCTCGTTCAACTGACAACGGTCATTTGATGCTCATTTGCATGTATCAAATTGACCAAACCATTTCATCAAACTACATGCAGTGCAATGCCTGGGGTGTTCGTGACTATGATGGCTATGGTTGCTTCGTGTTTGAGAAAGATCTCAGCTCCGTTGGGCCAGGCATATTCAACTGGAGGCGGGTTTACAGCCTCGGCAACCACTCCATGTTCCCCGGGCTCAATTATCCGATCATCCAACCAATCATCGATAGTATCACCAGCGATGATTACCATGCTATGCAACTTCTATTCGCCAGGGGGACTGTGTTTACACATCTTACCATGGGTTTCATGAATCACCATATTCAGAGATTTGTCAACACAGCTTGTTGCCAGATAATCTTCATTGTGTGAAAGGCATCAAGCTTCGATGCGATGAATGGCGTTTACAAACCCGACATGCGGCGATGTGGTTCATGCCAATAGAAAATATGCACAACTTGATTTGTGTTGATATCTAGACTGAGCCATGTATCCTGCTGCCGCAGCATGACCCTCTTTTATTGGATATTATGTACTGTTGTTAGTTTGAAGGATAGATACCTTTCTGGGATTAAGTGCATCCTAACTCACCTGCGTAGGATGTACTGATAATGATGATGGAGATGTTGTACAGAAGCCTTATACACACGCACACACACATAAACACTATTCTGATCACGAAATCAGAATATTATTCTGATCACAACATAAACTTCCTGAGTTACACGCCTGAACTTCCCTCTGTAGGAACCCGACCTTCGCGCCATCTTCTCAACCGTCTCTCCCCGCGCGATTTTTTTTGGTTAGTCATGTTCTATATGATGTAAGTGTAATCCACAAACGGGTTTTAGCAACTAAATCCCCGTTTTAAATAGGAATCTCGCTCATTGGCAGATTTGCTCTCGGGTCATGAAGAAACATGTCTCTGTTGCAATTTTATTGCCTGAGTTGTTCGACCTGAACTTCTCCCAGTGCTAGGTTGAACTTCTGCCAACATTGCTCAAATGGGGCTTGTGATATACCGTTGGAAAGCTATGGACACCAATATCATGACCCAAGTTGAATTTTTGGCAAAATGTAAGCGGTTTAAGAGCAGTTTTGAAAATCGTTTTTTCGTCATACAAAAAACGTGAATCATATTTTGGTCGCATTTCTAAACCGTTTATCGGAATGAGGCAAATAATACGGCGTTGGAAAGCTGCTGTCAATCCGCTCCTTCCACAAGTTGAAAGTTTTATCTAATTCCTTATGGTTAAAGAGTAATTTGGAAAATCGTAAAATTTCGCAAACCGAACAGCCGAGTTCGTATTTTTCATGTCATTTCTAAAAGGCTAATTCAAATGATGCAAATGATATGGCGTTCGAAAACTTATGAAAATGCGCTACTTTTTCATGTTTAAAGTTTTTTATAATTTTGAACAGTTTAAAAGTAATTTAGAAAATGGTCCAAGTTGCACCGAGTTCATATTTTCGAGCTAATTTTTTAACATTGCGTCCGAATGTACCAAAAGATATGGCGTTGGAAAGCTTGAGGAAATGCGAAACTTTTTGGTATATACTGTTTCTACCAATTCCTTACTATTTTAAGTCAATTTTGAAAATGGCTAAAAACGTATTTTCATCATAATTTCCACAAACTTTATCGGAACGCGGCAAATAATATACCGTTAAAAAGCTAAGGAAAATGCGAAACTTTTTCATGTTGATGATTTTTTCTGATTCCTGGACGTTTTCAAGTAATTTCGAAAATGGCGAGATCATTCGTTCTGTCTTTATCGCGAAACAGATTCTTCGAAAATGCACCGCGTGAAGAACCTGAACTTCTCGTCATGTCTACTTGAACTTCACTCTGTTTTTGACGTGTTTTTTCCCGTAGCTCTCCATCCACTGCTCGTAGCTCTCCATCCACTCACCGAAATTGAGAAAGTGATATACCGATGGAAAGCTGATGTAAACACGCAACTTTCCCGTGTTGATCATTTTTTCATACTCGCGATGATTTTAAAAGTTTTTCATCTGAAATTTATTCAGCATAGTAGTTGAACTTCCTGTTGTTTTCATGTTGAACTTCTGTGACGTATTTTTGGTTTTGTAAATTTCACATCCATTCGTCAGTGTTACACAAATGATATTCATTTTGTACAAACCTCTCTAACAATAATTTTTTTAACTTTCTCCGACCAAGGACTTGAAATTACACAAATGATATTCCTGCCGTTTTGAAGTAAATTAGAAAATGGCGAGATCATGATTTCTGCGTTCATCGCGAACAGAAATGCACTGCGTGAAGTAGTTGAACTTCTGGGCATGTCTGCTTGAACTTCACTCTGTTTTTGACGCGTTGTTTTTTTCCCGTAACTCCCAAACTACTTACCGGAATTTAGCAAATGATATACTGATGGAAAGCTGTTGAAAACTTGCAACTTTCCTGTGTTGATCAGTTTTCCATACTCGTGATGGTTCAAAAGAATTTTTTGAATACACAAAAATGTGTTTTAACCGTATACATAAAAACGTTTAAGCCATTCATCGGAATATCATATACAATATACCATTGGAAATCTTATGAATAGGAGCATCTTTTTCATGTAGACGGACATTACAAATTTTTGTTGTTTGAGAGCAATTTTAAAAATGGCAAAAATTTCGTTTTTGCATGTTTTTTACATGTAATTGAAGGTCGGACATCTCGTACTAGAGATCTTGAACTTCACCGGGAGGAGCACGTGAACTTCTTGCAACCAACCTTTTAAGCTTCTTGTTTTCTATTCTTATATTCTTACCTGAAATGCATTATGTGTAGTAGTTGAACTTCCCGCTGTTTTCACCTTGAACTTATGTCACGTATTTTTTGTTCAACCTCTCTCACACGAATTTTGAACTTCCGAGGGCAGAGCACATGAACTTCTAGGAACTAAAAATTTAGACTCTGGTTTTTTTGTTCTTTTTTTGTATGAAACACACACCATGTAGTACGTAAACTTCTGGTTGTTATCAATTTGATCTTCTCTCTGTTTCGCTTTAGTAACGTAAATTCTGAGTTTTTAACACCAAACCACTCCAATCTTTTTATTCTCATCTAAACGCATTCTGTGTAGTAGTCGAACTTCCCACTCTTTTCACTTTGAACTTTTGTCACGTATTTTTGTTCGCAATTTCTCACCCATTCACCGGAGTTACACAAATGATATACCTTTTTATAAACCTATTGAAAAGACGCAATTTTATCTAATACAGTTAAGATTTTGTTTCGAACAACACAAAGATTTTTTAACCGGTTATTTTGAAATAGAGCATACGGTATACTCTTGCAAAGTTACTAAATAGGAGAAACTTTTTTCACATAGAGCATTTTATTTCAAATTGGTAATGGTTTAAGACAATTATTTTAATACATAAAAAATGACACATTTTGTGTTTTGAACATGTAAATACACGGTGAACCTCTCTCACAAGACTTTTTGAACTTTCTCCGATCAAGGACTTGTACTTGTCGCAACAAAAATTTGGACTTTGCCTTTTTATTGACTTTTTATCATATGAAACACACACCATGTAGTACATGAACTTCTGACTGTTATCACTTTGAACAGCTCTCTGCTTTTCTTGCCCTAACTCCCGAAACACCCATCAAAATTGAGCATGTAAATTCTAGGTTTTTATAATCTCTGAACTTCTCTGTTTTTTTAAATTTGAACTTCTTAGTTTTATTCTTTGAAAACAAAAAAAATTATGTAAATATTGTAAAATTATTTTTTTAAAATTCAGCTTCATACTTTAATTTTCCATAGAACCTAGAAAAATTTGAGATTTTTATACATCGAACTACTCTGTTTTTGAATTTGTAATTCTTGATGTTCTTTTTTAAAATCGAGTTGCTCCAAAACAATCTTAAATGCCGAAAACGACGCTACCCTTTAGCGACGAAAAAAATGAATTTTTATAGACATCAAACCGCTCTATTTTTTTCAAATATTGAAGCTCTTTGTTTGAATCGCTCTACCTTTTTTATTTGAACTTCATTGTGTATTTTTTAGAAATGAGAAAATTGGAGTTTTTTAAAAAAACATCAAACTTCTTCGTTATCTGAAATTGAACTTATTGGTTTTACTCTTTAGTATCTAGAAAAATCCAATTTTTCAAATAAATATCAAATTTCTCCACCTTTTCCAATAGAACTTCTTGGTTTTATCCTCTAGTTAGGTGAAAACCTGAGTTTTTTTATATACATTGAGCTACTCCGTTTTTCGAAATTGAACTTCTTGGTTCTAATCTTTAGCATTGGGGAAAATCTGAGTTTCTATAAATTTTAAACATCTTCATGTTTTTAATTTGAACTTCTTGGTTTATTATTTAGTAACGGAGGAAACCCTTGTGTTATAATAAACATCGAATCGCCCCGTTACTTAATTTTGAACTTCTAAGCTTTTTTAGAAACAAGGAACATCCTTTTCCTTGTAATTTTTTTGAATGATTTCTTTTCAGTTTTAATCTGACCTTCTTTGTTTTTCTAGAGATAAAAACAATATTTTCAGTACAAAGAACAATCTTTTTTAATTTGAATTTTCTATATTTCACGTGAGCTTCTAAGGTTTTTATTTCCTGAACGACAACACATGAACTTCCTGAAATAAAGAATATTTACTTGAATACATTATGAAATACTCTTATTATTGTGTGTGTACTTTTATCATTTTTTTGTAAATTCTGATAGTTTTTTTTCCCTTATCTTAGGCAACGATTTGCTTTTTTCATAGTGAAGTACCCATGTTTTTTACCAAGTCAACTTTTGGTTTTCTTCCTTGTTTTAAATACTTGAACTACATCATTTTTCATAGTGAAGTACCGATGTTTTTTACCAAGTCAGCTGTAACATCCCAAATTTTCAATTTGGAATGTTATACATTAGATCATCATTGCATATCATATTTTATTTTGCATTTTGGTTGATCCTAGAAAATTCTACGCAACTCAAGGACCCACGAAGAGAGTTGGGGATTTCGTTATTTTCATATTTGAGTTTTCTCAAATTTTGAGAATAGGATCATTTGATTTTATTTATTTTATCATCAATTATTTCTATTACAAAAATATGAGAGAGGGAATAAAATGACTTTCCCAAAACAGAGAAATATTGAGGATTTAATAATAAAATTAAATAAGATTTTATTTCGGAGTTTTTCGGTGTTTTATTTGAATTTAGGAAAAAATGTGCGTTTTTCAAAATTGCATTTAGGGCTCAAATAAATGTTCACTCTGTCGGGCTTGATTTTAGAAGCCCGGGAAAATTTATTTCGGGATTTTTGAAGTCCGTTTAGTTTTTATTTTTATTTTTTTTCTTCTGAGCGTAACTATTTAAAAAAAAGGGGAACCGGCCTACGGGCCGTGTCCGACTAGGACTCCCGGCCCGTAGGGGCTTTATAAGCCGGTCCACCCCGGGGGGGAACCCTAGCCCAGCGCCCCGCCCCAGCCCCGCACCCGCCACCGTCGCCGCCCCG
>NC_041380.1:218192754-218233114 GCF_002162155.2 Triticum dicoccoides
GCCGGAGCCACCGCCCCGCCGCACGCCCGCCGAGGTTCGCCGCCGCCTCGTAGTCCGCGCCGCCTTTTTTTTTAGAAAACCGAACGGTTTTCCTTCGGTTTATTTTCGTTTTTTTTAGTTTTCGTTTTTTAGATCGGTTTTTTTGGTTTAGGTTAATAGCAAGCGTTCGCTCGTTTGTTCGTTTAAATGAACACGTTCATCGTTTAGATCTGGATAACGAACGTTCGTTCGTTAATCCATTCGTCGTTTTCTTTTCTCGGATTAAATCCGCGATTTTTCTGATCGCGATTCCTGATCCGATTTTCGTTTTAGTATAACTTTTCGCTCGTTTATCGGAATCAGGCGATTCAAGCGCCTAGAGTTTCGTCTCGAAACCCTCTATCCGTTTAACCAACTTAAACAAGATTTTGCTACTGTAAAACTTGCCCTAGATCCAGATTACTAGAACGAAGTCGTTTTCTTTCACCGTTTGACTTTCGTTGCTTCGTTCGATTTGATTCTTTTTGCCAACCGGAGCTCTTAAGTTGAACCTTCTGGTTAGATCTCTTATTTGAGTTTTACCTGTGCATTAGATGAGTGCTTATTGTATGCTTGTTTGTTTGTTTGCGATAGAGTACCCAGAGTGCGCCGCCTGTTACTTCGAATCGTTAGGTTTCCCGGATCATCAGCAAGGCAAGTAACACTTTGATCATACCTTTTCTACTACCCAGTTTTATTGCATTAGATCAATCCACACACATTGCATGATTAGGATCTAATTAAATTGTGGGATGGGAAGTAGATGAGGTAGTACCTATTACCTATTATTTTAAAACCTTTGGGAGTTACTTCTACGTTTGCTTATCATGCCATGCTATGCTAGTAGACGTGGATTGGGTGAGTGATATCCATGACAGATGTGAGATTGTTAATTAATGGTTTATCTAAGGTGGAACTTAAACACACATCTGGGTGGATTGAGGCACCTGGGTATTCCAGGACTTGCCTGTTTTCTTTTGGACCGCCACCCAGGCTCAAAGGGGTCATAAGACTATTCATACTAGAAACTTCCGTGTGCAGCCACAAGCTATTATGGGCTCTAGCATAGTTCACTAAGTCGTGCGAACTCTTACAGTGGTAGACTAGCAGATGTAGGCGATGTAGGTGGTACGGTCTACCCGATCATAAGGAGCTAGCGCTTCTGAAAGACTATGTCTCGGTCATCCGTCTTCTCAAACACCATGTAGTGCGAGAAACCAAACGGAAGCGATCGAGTCTTGTGGGGAAAAGTGCGCAAACCTCTGCAGAGTGTAACAAACTAATCATGGTTAGCCGTGTCCCCGGTTATGGACATCTTGAGTATCTAGTACCTGGATTTTCATGTGAATCTCAACATGTTACTCTAAATTAATTTTGTTGGGTTATGTTTAATGATGATGCTTAATTGGGATTGAGAATGCTATCAACCATTCTCAATGTTTAACAACCACCATGATAGTAATTAAATTTTATTCCTTTGAAGTAGGGAAAAATTGGCTTTACGCAAAAACTGTAATCGTAGAGCTTTCCACCAGCCAAATATGCATATAGTATAGCTGTGCATTCCATTACTCTCTATGTGTTACCTTGCCAGCATATTCCATGTGCTGGCCCGTTTCGGGCTGCAACGTTAATGTTGCAGACTTTTCAGACGACGATTAATGAGTTTTAGGTCGTGGTTCTATACTCAGTGATGCCGTTGGAGTTGATGGACTCACTTATCTTCCAAGCCTTCCGATGTTATCGTTATTAGATGGCCTTAAGCCATATTTATTGTAATAAGTTCTCTTTTGAGACACTCGATGTAATAAGTGTGTGATTGCTACTCTACTATAAATCCTCCGAGTACTGTGTGGTGTCAGCATTACTGATCCAGGGATGACACCGGAGCACATAGATCAGACTGTTTGAGGTCTGGTCGCTACAAGAGATGGTATCAGAGCACACGCTGACTGTAGGACACAACCACTAAGCTACAGACCTAGATCACTCTCTTCTCTTCTGACTTCTCATCTTTTCTACTCTTTAGGATGGCGGATGCAAGGAACAAGTTCACACAACCGGATGGAGATACACCCTTTGGACGTCACTTGAAGGAAGTCACTAGATACCTGAACATAGGAGTACCAAGCTTCACGGGAACCTACAATGCAACTTTACCTGAAAAAGAGCGCTGGATGATTCAAGTTCAAGTTCCAGGAAGAACGTTCATGCCAGTCACTGAGCCCATAGAGTTTTCTTTTGATGCACCAACTTGGAGTCTAGGAAAGAGCATGGCAGCTCACATCGCCATGGGACGCATTGGAGAAGTCTACCGCAAGGATCTCAAGAATACTATCTACCAGATTTATGGGCGCCGAGATGAACACTGGGAGATGATCAGCACCAGGAAGGATAGATCAATTGCAGCTTTTATCCAGGAGCTAAACCAGCACATTCGCCGACAGGAGAACTAGATGGGCGCCGACATGATAGATCTGAAGAAGGCTAAGACTAGAATCAAGGAACTGGAGGAAGAACTCAAGGCTACATGTGAAGATTATGAAGAGGAAATTGAAGTATTGGTGGAGAAGAATGACGACCTGATCAAGAAGATTGGAATATTTATGGGAGGCCCGACACCCGTAGATGAAGACGAAAAACCCAAGGAGATTAGCCCGGAAGACTACATCATCATCGACGGCACCGACTCGGAAGCAGATAGTAGCGATGATGACTATGTTGATGAAGCAGGAGCAGATATTATGGAGTCAACGACCGTAGAATATTTCTAATAGACCATCTCATCAGTAGTAGTAGTCCACCATGTAAATATAGTAGTCCGAGCACTTTTGCGATAGTTAGATCGATTGTATGCCCTTGTTTGATTAATTGAAGTGAATTGTTTGCTTTTGCCTAATGTGCATGTGGGTAGTGTTTTCTCTTTAGACCCTCTCTATTCTTATATCTCATCTTTTCTAAACCCTCAGATGCCTCTGATACGTGACCCCAGTTTTGCTTTCTCACCGGAGCTCACCTAGTTGATCCAGCAGCAGAACACATTGATGTAGTTGCTAGTCTAGAATCAGAATCAGGGGAACAACAACAACAACCCACCACCACCACCACCACCTGTTGACCACTTAGCCCGTTTTCTTAGGCTGAATCCGCCGGTGTTTTCCAGTAGCACCGAGCCGATAGTAGAAGATGATTGGCTCCGCAAGACAGCTAGGGAGTTGACCACGACAGGATGCACAGATGCGGAGAAGGTGAAGTTTGCCGCACATCAGTTAAAAGGACCCGCAGCATCATGGTGGGAGAATTTCACATCCACTTTCTCAGTAGACACTGTCACATGGGACCAGTTTCAGCAGGCTTTCCGTACTGTCCATGTTTCAGCAGGAGCTATGGCCATGAAGAAGCGTGAGTTTCGCAACTTGCGCCAAGGAGGACGGACAGTTGGCCAGTATGTGGAGGAATTTAGTAAGTTAGCACGTTATGCCCCAGATGGCGTCGCTACGGATGCAGCTAAGCAAGAGAAGTTTCTGGAAGGACTGAATGATGAGTTGAGCATGCAGTTGATGGTAGCAACCTTCAACAACTACCAGGAGTTGGTAGATCGTGCTCTTATGATTGAAGGGAAGCAGCAGCAAATTGAGAACCACAAGAGGAAGTATGGACAAGGAAAGTACAATTCAGGAGCTCAGCAGAAGCCACGTTTTACCCCTAGACCGGGAGGACATTTTCAGCATACCCATGGAGGAGGTAGCTCGCACAATCACAATGGCACCAAGAATGGTAATGGCAATGGAGGAAGCAACGGCCAGAACCGCACCAACCCCTCAACCCCAGCCAAGAAGGACTTGAGCCAAGTCACTTGCTATAAGTGTTCGAAGACCGGACATTATGCCAATGAATGTCCTGAAGGCCAAAATGGCAATGGAAGTTCTGGGAAGAAGCCGAACCCTTTCAACAGGGGACAGGTGAACCACGTTAGCGTGGAGGAGGTTGAAGCTCAGCCCGATGTAGTAATAGGTAAGTTTTTGGTTAAATCATTTCCTGCACTCATTCTTTTTGATACTGGTGCATCGCATTCATACATCTCAATGGGATTTGTGGATAAGTATAACCTACCAACCCAAGCCCTTAGGTCACCCATGTTAGTAACCTCGCCCAGAGCAGAGTATGTGGCTAGTCTATGGTGTGATCGGTTACCATTAAGGATTGGTAACTATGTTCTTCCCTCAGACCTAATAGTATTGGAATCTCAAGGATTGGATGTGATATTGGGCATGGATTGGTTATCAAAGTATGAAGGGAATATTGAGTGTGCTAGTAAGTCAATTTTGCTTACCACACCAGAAGGGAGAAGGATCGAGTATGTATCCCAGTATGTGCCAAAGAGGACCCAAGTAAATTGCCTAACAGGAGTTGTGCAGGAGGAAGTACCAGTGGTAAGGGATTTCCCTGATGTATTTCCAGAAGAGTTTCCAGGCATGCCACCGGATAGAGATATTGAGTTCTTGATTGAGCTATTGCCCGGCACTGGGCCAATATCAAAGAGACCTTATAGGATGCCGGCAAAGGATTTGGTGGAAATTAAGAAGCAGATTAAGGAGTTACTGGATAAGGGATATATTCGCCCAAGTTCTTCACCTTGGGGACCGCCAGTACTTCTAGTGGAGAAGAAGGATGGATCGTTAAGGATGGTTGTTGATTATCGAGGATTGAACGAAGTAACGATCAAGAACAAGTACCCACTACCAATGATCAATGATCTGTTTGATCGATTGCAAGGAGCTAAGGTATTTTCCAAGATCGATCTGCGATCAGGATACCACCAGTTGAAGATTCGAGAACAGGATATTCCGAAGACAGCTTTTACCACCAGGTATGGGCTGTATGAGTATACCGTTATGTCATTTGGTCTGACTAACGCGCCTGCCTATTTTATGAACATGATGAACAAAGTGTTTACGGAGTTTTTGGATAAGTTCGTCATAGTGTTCATTGATGATATCCTGGTTTATTCGAAGAATGAAGAGGAGCATAAGGAGCATTTGCGTTTGGTACTTGGAAAGCTTAGAGAACACCAATTATATGCCAAGTTCAGCAAATGTGAGTTTTGGTTGAAAGAAGTAGGATTCCTCGGACACGTTATATCCGGAGAAGGTATAGCAGTAGATCCCGCTAAAGTTGAAACCGTGACCAAGTGAGAAGCCCCAACAACAGTTGGAGAGATCCGGAGTTTTCTTGGACTCGCAGGATACTACCGGAGATTTATTGAGAATTTCTCAAAGATTGTGAAGCCTATGACTGAGTTGTTAAAGAAAGATACCAAATTCATATGGACAGAGGAGTGTGAGGCTAGTTTTCAGGAGTTGAAGAAACACTTGGTTACCTCACCAGTGTTGATTTTGCCAGACCAGACCACAGATTATGAGGTGTACTGCGACTCTTCACGTCGAGGACTTGGAGCAGTGCTTATGCAGGAAGGGAGAGTTGTTTCATATGCCTCAACACAACTGAAGCCCCATGAGTTGAATTATGCTACGAATGATTTGGAGTTAGCAGCCGTAGTGCATGCTTTGAAAACATGGAGACATTTCCTCATTGGAAATCATTGTGAGGTGTACACGGATCATAAGAGTTTGAAGTACATTTTCACCCAGAAGGAGTTGAATCTCA
This sequence comes from Triticum dicoccoides, assembly GCF_002162155.2. Lineage (NCBI taxonomy): Eukaryota > Viridiplantae > Streptophyta > Magnoliopsida > Poales > Poaceae > Triticum > Triticum dicoccoides. Next base: position 218,198,440 of record NC_041380.1, read on the forward strand.
GACAAAGGAGATGGTTGGAGCTTATCAAAGATTATGATATGAAACTACATTATCATCCCGGAAAGGCTAATGTAGTAGCTGACGCATTAAGCCGTAAGAGCCATGTCAATACATTAATGATGGGAGAAATACCCAAGGAGTTAGCAGAAAATCTTCGTGAACTATGTTTGGAAATAGTTCCGAGAGGCTATGTAGCAGCATTGGAGATTCAGTCAACTTGATGGATAGAATCAGGGAAGCTCAGAAGACTGACAAAGAGATTGCCGCTATAAAGGAGAAACTGAGCAAAGGAAAAGCTAAAGGATTTCGTGAGGATGAGCACGACACCCTATGGTTTGAAGACCGCGTTTACGTGCCCAATGACCCGGAGATCAGGAAGTTGATTTTGCAAGAGGCACACGACTCACCGTATTCGATTGGATTTGAAGGATATTTTCTGGTGGACCGGAATGAAGAAGGATATAGCGGAGTATGTAGCAGTTTGTGATGTATGCCAGAGAGTAAAGGCAGAGCATCAGAAGCCAGCAGGATTGTTACAACCATTACCGATACCCGAATAGAAGTGGGATAAGCTAGGCATGGATTTTATCACGGGTTTGCCCAGGACTCGTTCAGGCTATGACTCAATTTGGGTTGTAGTTGATCGATTGACGAAAGTAGCTCATTTCATCCCAGTAAAGACCACTTACACCAGTGCTAAGTTGGCAAAGATATACATGACCAGAATAGTATGTCTGCATGGAGTTCCAAGGAGTATCGTATCAGATAGAGGAACCCAGTTTACCTCAAAGTTCTGGAAGCAGTTGCATGAAACTTTGGGAACCAGGCTAGAATTCAGTACATCTTTTCATCCACAGACAGATGGATAGACCGAGAGAGTAAATCAGATTTTGGAGGATATGCTTAGAGCTTGTGCGCTAGATTATGGATCTAGTTGGGACGATAATTTGCCATATGCAGAGTTCTCTTACAACAACAGTTACCAAACCAGTTTGAAGATGGCCCCTTTCGAAGCCTTGTACGGAAGGAGGTGCAGGACACCGCTGTCGTGGGACGAAGTTGGAGACCGCCGATTGTTTGGACCTGACTTGATTAAAGAGTCTGAACAGAAGGTGAAATTGATTCGTGATAGGCTCAAGGTAGCCCAGTCCAGACAGAAAAGTTATGCAGATTCTAAACGCAAGGAGACAGTTTACGAAGTCGGAGATAGAGCTTATCTTCGAGTATCTCCACTTCGGGGAACAAAGCGTTTTGGAGTTAAGGGGAAGTTAGCACCATGATTTGTAGGACCATATCGAGTTTTGGAGTGTATGGGAGAAGTGGCCTACAAGTTGGAATTGCCTGAAGGATTGTCAGGAGTACATGATGTGTTCCACGTTTCTCAGTTGAAGAAGTGTCACGCGGAGATGGCTGACATACCATTGAGAGACACAGTGCCTTTGGAAACTATTCAGTTGGATAACGATTTGACCTACGAGGAGAAAACAGTTAAGATCCTCGAGTTTGCCAGCCGAGTTACCCGCAGCAAAGTTATCAAGTTTTGCAAAGTTCAGTGGAGCCACCACTTAGAGGATGAAGCCACCTGGAAACAGGAGGAAGATTTGCTCAAAGAACACCCTCATCTATTTTCTAGCCAACCCGAATCTCGAGGGCGAGATTCATCTTAAGGGGGTAGGTTTGTAACATCCCAAATTTTCAATTTGAAATGTTATACATTAGATCATCATTGCATATCATATTTTATTTTGCATTTTGGTTGATCCTAGAAAATTCTACGCAACTCAAGGACCCACGGAGAGAGTTGGGGATTTCGTTATTTTCATATTTGAGTTTTCTCAAATTTTGAGAATAGGATCATTTGATTTTATTTATTTTATCATCAATTATTTTTATTATAAAAATATGAGAGAGGGAATAAAATGACTTTCCTAAAATAGAGAAATATTGAGGATTTAATAATAAAATCAAATAAAATTTTATTTCGGAGTTTTTTGGTGTTTTATTTGAATTTAGAAAAAAATGTGCGTTTTTCAAAATTGCATTTAGGGTCCAAATAAATGTTCACTTTGTCGGGCTTGATTTTAGAAGTCCGGGAAAATTTATTTCGGGATTTTTGGAATTCGTTTAGTATTTCTTTTTATTTATTTTTTCTTCCGAGCGTAACTATTTAAAAAAAAGGAAACTGATCTACGGGCCGTGTCCGACTAGGACTCCCGGCCCGTAGGGGCTTTATAAGCCGGCCCACCCCGGGGGGGAAACCCTAGCCCAGTGCTCCGCCCTAGCACCCCGCCCCAGCCCCGCACCCGCCGCCGCCGCCCCGCTGCGCCGCCCACCAGAGCCGCCGCCCCGCCGCACGCCCGCCGAGGTTTGCCGCCGCCTCGTAGTCCGCGCCGCCTGTTTTTTTATTTAGAAAACCAAACGGTTTTCCGTCGGTTTATTTTCGTTTTTTTTTAGTTTTCTGTTTTTTTAGATCGGTTTTTTCGGTTTAGATTAAATAGCAAGCGTTCGCTCGTTTGTTCATTTAAACGAACACGTTCATCGTTTAGATCTGGATAACAAACCGTTCGTCGTTTTCTTTTCTCGGATTAAATCCGCGATTTTTCTGATCGCGATTCCTGATTCGATTTTCGTTTTAGTATAACTTTTCGCTCGTTTATCGGAATCAGGCGATTCAAGCGTCTAGAGTTTCGTCTCGAAACCCTCTATCCGTTTAACCAACTTAAACAAGATTTTGCTACTGTAAAACTTGCCCTAGATCCAGATTACTAGAACGAAGTTGTTGTTTTTCGTCGTTTGACTTTCGTTGCTTCGTTCGATTTGATTTTTTTTTGCCAACCGGAGTTCTTAAGTTGAACCTTCTAGTTAGATTTCTTATTTGAGTTTTACCTATGCATTAGATGAGTGCTTATTGTATGCTTGTTTGTTTGTTTGCGATAGAGTACCCGGAGTGCGCCGCCTGTTACTTTGAATCGTTAGGTTTCCCGGATCATCAGCAAGGCAAGTAACACTTTGATCATACCTTTTCTACTACCCAGTTTTATTGCATTAGATCAATCCACACACATTGCATGATTAGGATCTAATTAAATTGTGGGATGGGAAGTAGATGAGGTAGTACCTATTACCTGTTATTTTTAAACCTTTGGGAGTTACTTCTACGTTTGCTTATCATGCCATGCTATGCTAGTAGACGTGGATTGGGTGAATGATATCCATGACAGATGTGAGATTGTTAATTAATGGTTTATCTAAGGTGGCAACTTAAACACACATCTGGGTGGATTGAGGCACCTGGGTATTCCAGGACTTGCCTGTTTTCTTTTGGACCGCCACCCATGCTCAAAGGGATCATAAGACTATTCATAATAGAAACTTCTGTGTGCAGCCACAAGCTATTATGGGCTCTAGCATAGTTGACTAAGTCGTGCGAACTCTTACAGTGGTAGACTAGCAGATGTAGGGGATGTAGGTGGTACGGTCTACCCGATCATAAGGTGCTAGGGCTTCTGAAAGACTATGTCTCGGTCATCCGTCTTCTCAAACACCATGTAGTGCGAGAAACCAAACGGAGGTGATCGAGTCTTGTAGGGAAAAATGCGCAAACCTCTGCAGAGTGTAACAAACTAATCATGGTTAACCGTGTCCCCGCTTATGGACATCTTGAGTATCTAGTATCTGAATTTTCATGTGAATCTCAACATGTTACTCTAAATTAATTTTGTTGGGTTATGTTTAATGATGATGCTTAATTGAGATTGAGAATGCTGTCAACCATTCTCAATGGTTAACAACCACCATGATAGTAATTAAATTTTATTCCTTTGAAGTAGAGAAAAATTGGCTTTACGAAAAAACTGTAACCATGGAGCTTTCCTCCAGCCAAATATGCATATAGTATAGTTGTTCATCCATTACTCTCTATGTGTTACCTTGCCAGCATATTCCATGTGCTGACCCGTTTCGGGCTGCAACGTTAATGTTGCAGACTTTTCAGACGACGATTAATGAGTTTTAGGTCGTGGTTCTATACTCAGTGATGCCGTTGAAGTTGATGAACTCACTTATCTTCCAAGCCTTCCGCTGTTATCGTTATTAGATGGCCTTAAGCCATATTTATTGTAATAAGTTCTCTTTTGAGACACTCGATGTAATAAATGCGTGATTGCTACTCTGCTATAAATTCTCCGAGTACTGTATGGTGTCAGCATTACTGATTCAGGGATGACACCGAAGCACAGAGATCAGACTGTTTAAGGTCTGGTCGCTACATCAGCTTTTGTTTTTTCCTTCCTTATTTTAAATACTTGAACCCCATCATTTTTATTTAGCGGACTTCTGTTCGTACTATAGTGAACAAATATCTCTCAAAACAAGCATGTTCTATGCTCTTTTTTTCAGAAAATCTAAGAATTATTTTTACCGCGTATAACTCTGATTTTCCCCACCACACGTTCCATCCCTATCCTGTTCCATCTTACATCATCTTCTCAGCCACGCACGCCACACTACACAATCCTTTTCTGCAACCTCATCTAGGACAATAATGCATAACATGGAGTACAAGCAGCATCCGGGATGAACCAGTGGCGCTTTTGTTTGCTTGCTACAACCGCGCCTAGAGTGGAAGACAACAGCAAGTGGGGCGAGGATGTGAGCAGCGGTAGTGTTGCACCCGCGCTGGAGGAGTTGCCCGGTGGCCGGCTGTGTACGGGGGTGATGATGGGCGGTGCTGCGGAGGGGCACGGCTGCGGCCTATAGTTTTCTCTAATAATGTTTATAAGCATATACCTGTAGTTGAACTTGGTGTACAACCGTAGTAGAACTTCACCGCGAACGACGCATAGCCGTCGTACGTGGCATATTGACTTCCTGAGTTCTGCTTTAGACACAAATAAAAATAGCTTATGTAGGCCGAACACGAAGACAAATCAGTTGGGCGTGGGCAGTTTCAAGGATTTGAGTGTGCTCGCACTGAAATACAAAACTACACGACTCATTTTTCATTGAGGCATTAACACGAACACTTTGAAGTGCATCATACAGTGCCATTGATCCTCGCCGGCGGCCGCTACACGACCACACCTTTTTTGGTCCCCAGAAGTGTTCAGGGAGAAAACTGTTGTAGCCTGAAAATGTCCAGACACACAAAAATGTTCAAAGACAAAAATGTTCAGAGAGAATTAACAGCCTTAGCCTGAACACATGCAGATGAAATTTCAGAGAAAAATACCATCGCCGTTCTCCTTCTCTATCGGCAGTAGTAGAAATGCACAAATTAAAATAACTATAAGTGAAAATCTAGTTGTTCCCGTAGCATCCATGGCCCGTCATGAAACTCCTGAGTAGTAGTTGGTAGTAGGAGGACATGTAACTCTAGCATTGAACTTGGAAGGTCATTCTTGGGCAAAGACTTGAGCGCCTCACAATTACTGATCTCCAGATTTTTGAGAGAAACCGGGAGGCTGTTGGGCAGCGCCTTGATGGCATAACAATAGGAAATCTCCAATTTTTCCAGAGATCTCAGGATATTGTTCGACAACGACTTGATGGCATAAGAGTAGATGATATGTAATCCCCAAACTTGGTGTATAGATGAAGTAAAACTTATTTTTAATCCACGGCTGTAGTGGAACTTGTCCTCGAGCAGGAAAGAGCGGTGCGACATCGAGCATAGCCGGAGCCAGCTCGTCTGCAGGTGGATGGCTTGGCCTGGGGTAGTGCGCTGCTACCGCATTGTGTGGCCGACGGTGGGATACACGGCGGCTGTTCCCGGAGGAATGCGTGGTGGTGGCAAGGAATCTGAATGCGAATAGAAGATGAACTTCTAACCTGCAGTTATTTACCATTTTGATTTTCCTCTCACAAATTGAACTTCTACCTTGTAGTTTTTTTGCACTGAATTAATCTCAGTTGTTGAACTTCCAAACTATAGTTGACTAAGCAATCCTAAGTCACGAACGCAAGGGAGAGAGCATGATCCTCTGCTCATGTTAATGATATACAGGAAGACCATCAGTAGAAAGCACCTCTTATCAATTTTTAACCAAAATTTGTAGCTTTCTTAGTAAGCAAACAAAGAAGAACGTCTTCAAATAAAAGATTTGCTCCAAGACGATGGGGAAGCACCACTTATCATCGCTTCAACCACGGACAACAACAAGTTCAAACCAGAAAAACATGGCTGAACTGCAGCAGCACCACCGAGAGAAAAAATGGGTAGGTGAGAATTCATCTGTATTCAGCTGCGGTTGTGAACCTCCAAGGGATGCGTACCTGAACGGCTAGAGGAGGCGCCGATTAACACCGTGGTGCGGCAGTGAAGCTGCACCTGTAGGAGGCTGCGCGGTGGGGGAGCCTCCGCCCAGCAGCATCACCGGGGAGATGGAGGAGTGGGGCAGCGGCCCATTGACGTGCGGGGATGGCTGGGTTGTTGTCCTGGCGAGGCGAGGTCCTGGCTAAAATGGATGAGAAGAGGGGCGGTGCTCGCTGGCGTGGTTGTGGCGGAGGAGAGATCCTGGCGGAGGTGGGGTGCGGCCGCAGTAGCTAGGTCGGGTCGGGGAGCAGAGGCGGGGGCTAGGGAGGTCGCGCAGCGGCGGGGATTCCGGGAGGCCGGGCAGTGGCGGGGAGTCCCGGCAGGTCGCGGGGCAGCGGGGTTGTCCGGGCGGTGATGGGATCAGGGGATCGGGGTGAAGGTGGTCTGGTGGAGCCGTGGAGGTCGGGTCGGGGTGGTTTTTTCCTTTTATTTTTGTCGGTGCCGATTCGGGGAGTTCGGGAACGTCTGACCGTCCTATATAGGGCGCGTCGTGATGTTATTGTAATCCTGGGATTAAAATAGTGCTATTATATATATCAATTAGGTTTCAAGTATGTATTTGTTGGTGAAAATGTTGTTTCATGAAAATTATATTTTGTATTACTCATGTCGCCTATAAAGTATATCGCACAACCTTATAACTTCTTACTCCATTTTTAAATTTGTACTAGTCCTTTATACTGTATATTGCGCTACTCGTACTACTACCTCCCTCCTGGTTTATTGGTCCCCTTCGTAATTTGTGTTAAATTTTGACCATAATTTTAACTAACTAAATGATAATGCATGTCACAAAAATTATATCGTTTGATTTGTATTTGAACATAGTTTCATATGGTATAATTTTTCATGTCATGCATTGATATTTTGTTAGTTAAACCTATGGTTAAAATGTGACACCAAATACAACTAGTAAGTCGTACAGTAGTAGTACTATTATACGTTGTCAAATTATTCATCATCTCATCACATTAAATTGCTGTGACAACACGCTGCGCGTGAGGTGACACAAGAGTCATGGCAGCATGTTCGAGTATTGGGGACTTCAGATTTGGAGTACCACTTATCTGTCGAAATCTTTCATTATTCACTTAAAATAGTTGATTGATCATACATTGAGTACCATATAATTAGAATTAATCGATGCAAGTCCAAGAAGGATTGGCCGGTGCTGCCAGCGGGCGTCAAGTTCTATCCCATCGATCAGGAGCTGATCGAGCACCTTGAGGCCAAAGTGAGTGCTGACAGCGCGAGATCTCACCCTCTCATCAATTTGTTCATCCCAACCATCGACGGCGAGCACGGCATATGCTACACCCATCCTAAGAAACTTTCAGGTGAGACACCGATCGGCCGTCTACTTGCACAAACATATTCCTTTGTTTATAGCTCTATTTTTCTTTTTAGACGCAGACCTAGTGAAGCAATTACAATTTGGCAGTTAATAAAAAGTGAAACAAGTGACTGCAACATGCCAAAGATGTTATGGAAATGCTAACTACGTACACTAAAATCTGTATTCGACAATACTGCAGGTTTCACACTGAGTGGCCTAAGCAAGCATTTCTTCTAGCGCAACTCCAGGGCGTTCAAAAGGGGCACGTGGACGCGTCGCAAGATACAGTTGGAGTGTGGCATGCACGCGATGTGGCACAAGACCGGCAATACCTTGCTGGTGATGGTCAACGGCCGACAGACGTGCAGCAAAATGGTTCTGGTGCTGCACACCAATAAGAACTTCGACCAGCGAGGACCAACTGGGTGATGCAAGAGTACCACCTCGGGGACCTGGAGCAAGATAAGGAGCGGCAGCTGGTCCTCTGCAAGATTTTCTACTAGACAAACACTAGGGCCAGGACTAAAAAGATTATAAGTTAGTTTGGTATTGGTACTTGTACTACCTGGTCGTCTGCAAGTTGGTATTGTTGTTAACGATCTTTTGGTAGAACTTGACATTTGCTTCCAACCATCATGTCGAGGGTCAACATGGATATAAAGTTGAATCATTTGTTTCGAAACGAATTTTCAGGCACCTAATTTTTATTTGATGGGTAGCATAAGCACCTACCGTTTGAATTCCCAGTTCTCTAAAAAATTACATCTTCGAAGTACGCAGGGGATCCATCTGGTTTGACAGGCTGATAGTTGGACGCAACACGTCAGAACCGTGTTGTGGCATGCCAAGCTCAGTTGCAAAATGTTAAAAGAGAGGAGCGATGGATTTGGGCCTTCCAGAATAGTTAAGTATCGCGACCTCGGTCGTGAAACGCCTCCCATGAACTAAAATGCCTAGTCCGTTATTATTAGTTGAAATATGTAAAATATTCCATAATGAAAATAAATATGTAAAATGCAGTGAATTTAGTCTGTGTTCACTAAAAACCATCCGATTTGCATGAACTTCGTCTGTGGAACCACAAGTCGGTTGTCCATACAGAGCCTAACTATACGAAACCAGCAGGTCCATGGCCGTACGCAAGCAAGTGCATGCACTTATTATCACGATGGAATAATAATGCTGATGTATGAGACGGTGAAACCCATGAAGTCTTCAACGTAGTTAATAAACGAGAGAATTCTGCAAATACAGACTGATAACTGGGATCCAGCAGGTATATTGTTTTTTCAGGTCGACCAAGTTTCAACTGGGACGGTGGAACTGTGTATATGAACTAATAATATGAAAAGGGAAGTTTATGTATTTTCAATATAATAATACATAAAGTTACCTTTTCATATTTACATCCTTATTTTTTGGTTATTGTTTTCCCTCCCAGCGCTGATTTTTTTACCACTGGTTTTTCCTTAAACCAACTCAATTATACCACGTCTTATTAGCTTACAAAAGCAAAACGATATTTTTTTGGCAAATCAATAAGTTCTTAAAAATAATTGTTTATCATTTCTAGATTAAAACAGTTTGGACTCCGCCAAAATATGCAAAATAAGGTTGAACTTTTTGACCATGGTCCTGGGTAGAAAATGGGTTGTAATAAATTCCTTAAGAATTAGTAAATAGGCTGCAAATTATTTTAAAAAATAGCAAACAAGCTCTATGTTGTCTGCTACAGATTTGGAGGCTGACTTGTGGGCCTACTAAGTTCATGCATACACAAGGTTTCTAAAAAAAAGAAACTTAGTCAACAATCGACTCTACCAGCGTCAGACCGCTAGATGTCAATCAAACGGCAATCGTACTTCTTCAGTCTCTGATCTTCCTACTCTAGCCTCCCAAACCAGCGCCGCCTGGTCCCGCCTCCCATGGCCGGCTATGCTGTCGGGCAGGCCTCACGGCCCCACCATACTCGCATCCTTGGCCGGGCTATCCCTCTACTCGCCCACACCTCCTGTTATTCTCCGGCAACGGCAACCTCACATTGTGGCTGAACAAGTAAACGCACGTACCCACTCCGTGTGGGAAACAACTGTCGACTCTTCCTCAGCTCCAGGTCGTTCCCTTACTTGGCCACGCCATCGTCCACCACCTTGGTGCTCTCGGCATGGCGTGGTCAACGAACGACATCCATCGGAAGAGGACTGTATGTGGAGAGGCTGATAGCTGGGTCCACGGACACATGCAAGGAAGTGCCTCCTTTTTTGGGTGTAGGAAGTGCCTCCTTATTACGCACAAAATAATGATTCCTCCTTTTGACAGTTGGGACCCACCGGAAGGGCCTCTGTATTTTGCAAAAAAACATCCCCCCGCTGACAGCTCGGATCCACCAGCTATTATGCACAAAAATAATGAATAGCCCCGCTGCTAGGTCGGTCCCACCATATTTGGAGGCTGACTTGTGGGCCTACTAAGTTGATGCGGACGCAAGGCTTTGTCAACTTAGTCAATATAAATGATTCTAGCTGTGGTGACTGTCGATGTCCATCCAACGGTCATCGTGCTTCTTCAACCTCTGGTCTTCTTGCTCCTGCCGCTCAAACCAGCACTGGTCATGCCGCCTGCTCTTGCCTCCCGTGGCCGGTTGTGCTGCCACACAGGCCTCACCACCCCACCCTACTCCCACCGTTGGCCAGTCCTTCCCTCTACTCACCCACACCCCCTATTATTCTCCGGAGATGGCAGCCTCAAAACCACATCCGAAGCAGTCAACCCTCATACTCCCCTCCGCGTGGGCATCCACTGCCACGTATTCCCCGGCTCCTGGTCGTTCCCTTCCTAGGTCACGCCGTCGTCCACCACCTTGGTGCTCTTGGGCGGTACGTCGTCGCCAACACGATCAACGAACGACAACCATCAGAAGAGGACTGTAAGTGGAGAGGCTGACAGCTGGGTCCATGGCCGCACGCAAGGAAGTGCCTCCTTATTACACGCAAAATAATGATTCCTCCACCTGACACCTCAGACCTACCGGAAGGGCCTCTGTATTTCACGAAAAAACGTTCCCGCCTGATACCTGGGAGCCACCGGCTTTATCTTCGCACGGAAGGAACTTCCTTCTTGCACCCTGATAGCTGGGACCCACCAGGTTGAAGCGAAGGTAGCGTTATCTGTCCGGGCGCGAATGTGTACGTACATAGCGGTCGATCAGTCTCTCTGCAGCAACGTACCTTGGCTGAGTAAGGAGTGGCACGTGTTGAAATAGAGGCGCCAGCGTAGCATGTCATGCAGTCCCGTCTATATCGTGTACATGTACGTACGACCATGATGCAAGATAGTAAATACGGCTAGGTACGTACATACGGGCGGGGTCTCTAACACGTACTGTGACTAATCCTATTCATTGGCAGCCAACTGGCTGGGTCGAAAAGGAGTAAATAGCGTCGCGTGTTCACCGAGAGCCAACCAGCTTGGACAGAACAGACGAAACGAGGTCTGGTGTACCGTAGAACGAAGGAAACTGCCTTCTGTTCGACCGCGTACGATCGATATGTGGTCCTGTTCATCGGAAAGGGTCTGGCATACCGCAAAACGGAGTAAACGGACTTCTGTTCGACCGCATATGGTTGAAACGGAGTCCTGTTCATCCGGAAGGTTGTGGCGTACCGCAAGACGGGACTCCACGGGCTATTGTTCATCCACGTCGACTTCCTCTAGCCTCCACCTACTACTGTTCATCCACCGTCAACTTCCTCCAGCCCCCACCAGCTACTGTTCATCCATGGGGTCCTGTTCATCCAGCCTCCACCGGCTACTGTTCATCCAGCCCTCCACGAGGCCCTGTTCATCCAACCTCCACCGGCTACTATTCATCCAGCCCTCCATGGGCTCCTGTTCACCCAGCCCTCCACCAACTCTTGTTCAACCAGCCCTTCATGGGGTCCTGTTCAACCAGCCCTCCACGGGGTCCTATTCAACCAGCTCTCCACGTACGGGGTCACTCCACCGGCTATTGTTCATCCACCCCACCTCCTCGATCAGGGTCCTGTTCATCCAGCGGCAACGACCTCTACTACCATGGGATCTCGTTCATCCAACCCCCACCGGGAACTGTTCATCAAGAGGGAGCTTCGATCGGCTTCAGTTAGCAGCAGTAGCGAAGGAATCACTCGGGTTCAGTTAACAGGAAGGGATTGATCGGGGTTCAGTAACGTAGCTAGTGCAATCACTTGGGTTCAGTTAGAGCACAACTCCTCGCACACACGCGCGCACGTGTACGTGAAACATGCAAACCTCCATGCATCGCTCGGCCCCGATGACCCACCGTAATCGGGAACTCCCCGAAAATTTTCTCGACCTCGCTTCTACCACGATTTTTTCCGTCATGGATGGCCCAAAGAATGTCATGCAGCTGCGTCTCCGGCCCGCCCAGGACGAGAAGCCCATTTTCTGTCATGATTTTTTGTCATAGAAGTAGGAGCCCACCACATCTATGATGATACCAGGTTATGTCACAATTATCGTCATAGAAGTGTCATAAGCATGACAGAAAAAATTGTTCGGCCCAAAATGTCACAGATGTGTCTTTTTTTTGTAGTGTTCGCCCTCACCAGTCTTGGACCAGTTGCGAGGAGTACAGCACATTCTGCCATATAGAATTTCAAAATGGGCCTTGTCTGAACTTGCTTGGAAGTTGTTGTTGTAGGAGAACTCGGTGAACGGAAGGCAATCTTCCCACTTCATGCCGAAAGAGATGACTCATGCCCTAAGCATGTCTTCGAGGATTTGATTGACCCTTTCAACTTGGCCACTTGTTTGAGGGTGAAAAGTTGTGCTGAAATGGATCTTTGTACCCATTGCTTTATGGAAAGAGCCCCAAAACTTGGAAGTAAAGATGCTTCCACGGTCGGAGGAGATCAATTGAGGAATCCCATGCAATGATACTATCTTGGAAGTGTATAGCTCGGCCAACTGAGCTGTAGTGACAGAATCTTTGACCAGAAGGAAGTGAGCCACTTTTGTGAATTTGCCCATGACAACGAAGATAGCATCGTTACCTCTCTTGGACTTGGGGAAGCCGGTGACTGTTGGAAATATGCCCTAGCTGCACTAATAAATAGGTTATTATCATATTTCCTGTTCATGATAAATGTTTATTATTCATACTAGAATTGTATTGACTGGAAACTTAAATACATGTGTGAATGCATAAACTACACTGTGTCCCTAGTAAGCCTCTACTAGACTAGCTCGTTGATTAAAGATGGTTAAGGTTTCCTAACCATAGACATGAGTTGTCATTTGATAATGGGATCATATCATTAGGAGAATGATGTGATGCACAGACCCAACCGCAAGCTTAGCATTAGATCGTTTAGTTATTTGCTATAGCTTTCTTCATGTCAAGTATCAGTTCCTTAGATCATGAAATCATGCCACTCCCGGATACCGGAGGAATGCCTTGTGTGATATCAAAATGTCACCTCATAACTAGGTGACCATAAAGGTGCTCTACAGGTATCTCTGAAGGTGTCTATTGGGTTGCATGGATCGAGACTGGGATTTTTAACTCCATGTGGCGGAGAGATATCTCTGGGCCCTCTCGGTAATAAAACATCATAAGAATCTTCATGTGACTAATGAGTTAGTCACAGGATCTTGTATTACGGAATGAGTAAATAGACTTGCTGGTAATGAGATTGAACTAGGTATGGAGATACCGACGATCGAATCTCAGGCAAGTAACATATCACCGGACAAACGGAATTGCATATGAGATTAACTAGATCCTCGACATCGTGGTTCAACTGATAAAGATCTTCGTTGAATATGTAGAAACCAATATGGGTATCTAGATCCCACTATTGGCTATTGAACGGAGAGGAGTCTCGGTCATCTCTGCATGTTCCGAACCCGTAGGGTCACACGCTTAACATTTGATGGTGCTAGCGTAGTAATGGGATATTAATAGCGGAAAGTCTGAAGGTTGTTAAAAGACACATATGGGATTCGAGATATCATGTTGAGCTCCGGAATGGTGTGAAGTTAAAGATGTATATATGGTAAGTCATATTTTGGGTTCCAGAGAAAGTTCGGTTTTTTGGTATTGTACCGGGAAGGTTCAAGAAGGTTCTGGGGGTTCCACCGTGGGGCCCGATGACCCGTGAAGGGCCCACATGGACCGAAGGGTGGGGCTATATCCCACATGGGTTGGCCGCACCATTCCCCAAGGCACATGTTGTTTAAATCCAAAGATAAGGTCTTATCTCTAAATTTAAAGGGTTGAATCTAGAGATAAGATGTTATCTCCAAGTTTAAAGGGATTTCTCCCGTGTGGCCGACCCTAGGAGGGTTTTGGATGCCCTCCCTGGTGCCCTAGCCTATATATAGAGGGGGAGGCGCATGGGGGCCGCCACCCCTTCACCCTTGCCCATTGCCTCTCCCAACTCCTACCACATTCTTTCTGTACGTGATAGTCTCCGTCACATCTATAATTTTTGATTGTTTTATGCCAATATTCTACAACTTTCTTATACGTTTGGCAACTTTTTATATAATTTTTGGGACATATTGAGCCAGTGCCCAGTGTCAGTTCCTGTTTGTTGCATGTTTTTTTTGTTTTGCAGAAAATCCATATCAAACGAAGTCCAAACGTGATAAAAACTTACAGAGAGTTTTTTTGGAATATATGTGATTTTTGGGAATGGGAATCAACGCGAGACGATGCCCGAGGCGGCGGCAAGGCAGGGGCATGCCCTGGGCCCTTGTGGCCACCCCGTAAGGCAGTTGGTGCCCTTCTTCTGGTGCAAGAAAACTAATATCTGAAAATAAATCGTGGTAAAATTTCAGCCCAATCGGAGTTACGGATCATCGGGAATTGAGGAAACGGTGAAAGGCCAGAATCTGAGAGCGCAGAAATAGAGAAAGAGATCCAATCTTGGAGGGGATCTCGCCCCTCCATTGCCATGGAGGCCATGGACCAGAGGGGAAACCCTTCTCCCATCAAGGGGGAGGTCGAGGAAGAAGAAGGAGGGGGGCTCTCTCCCTCTCTCTCTCTCTCTCACGTGGTGCCAGAATGCTGCCGGGGCGATCATCGTGACGGTGATCTACACCAACAACTTCGCCGCTGTCATCACCAACTGTCTTCTCCTCTATGCAGTGTTGAACACCTCTTCTCCCTGCTATAATCTCTACTTAAACATGGTGCTCAACGCTATTTTTTATTTCCCAATGATGTATGGCTATCCTATGTTGTTTGAGTAGATCCGTTTTGTCCTATGGGTTGTTTGATGATCGTAATTGGTTTGAGTTGCATGCTTTATTATTGGTGTTGTCCTATGGTGCTTTCTATGTTGTGCAAGCGTGAGGGATCCCACTGTAGGTTGTTGCAATATGTTCATGGTTTTCTTATTGTCTGTGTTGCGGGGGTGATAGCAGCCTAAACACGGATAAGTGGGTTATGGCATATGGGCATAAAGAGGACTTGGTACTTTAATTCTATGGTTGGGTTGTACCTTAATGATATTTAGTAGTTACGGATGTTTGCTAGAGTTCCAATCATAAGTGCATATGATCCAAGTAGAGAAAGTATGTTAGCTTATGCCTCTCCCTCATATAAAATTGCAATAATGATTACCAGTCTAGTTATCGATTGCCTAGGGACAAATAACTTTCTTGTGACAAAATTCTCTCTACTAAAACTAACTTAGTTGTTTCTTTATCTCTACAGCCCCTAGTTTTTATTTACGTGCTCTTTATTATCTTGCAAACCTATCCTACAACACCTAAAAAGTACTTCTAGTTTCATACTTGTTCTTGGTAAAGTGAGCGTTATGCGTGCATAGAGTTGTATCAGTGGTCGATAGAACTTGAGGGAATATTTGTTCTACCTTTAGCTCCTCGTTGGGTTCGACACTCTTACTTATCGAAAGAGGCTACAACTAATCCCCCATTCTTGCGGGTTATCAAGACCTTTTTCTGGCGCCGTTGTCGGGGAGCAATAGCGTGGGATGAATATTCTCGTGTGTGCTTGTTTGCTTTATCACTAAGTATATTTTATATGTTGTTCTAAGTTTTTATCTATCATTAGTTATGGATATGGAACACGAAATACCAAAAACAATTAGGTGCACTTGCTTCTCATGGGGATGGGGAACCTCCAAAAACCCTCGACGCTCATTATGTGGAAGATATTATGCACTGCTTTAATAATCCTGAGAAAACCCCATTCAACAAGATAATGGGAGACACGTTGGATCAACGTGAATACTTTAGGGATTATCGCTTGACTCAAAAATGGAAACTCTTATGGGATCAAATTTATAAGTTGCATTCGTATGCTTGGAATTTATGCCAGAGATATGATTACACTTGTTGCTCTAGGATGAAGGCTCAACACCTTCCCTTTTCTTGTAGATTTAATGATAATAAAAACTTGGCTTCTTATGCCAATGGTTTATATGATTTCTATGATGTGGAACAAATAGAAGAATTCATTGCTTTTAAGGGTGCTTATGAAATTGAATCTTTGTTTGAAAAGTGTGAAAATCATGATGATGCTGTTTACAGACCTGAAATATGCTATACTTAAATATTGCTATGAGAATTATGAATATAATTATGATATTGTTGCGTTTATTGAGAAAGTCTTCGCTGTCCAAGAAGAGACTAATATTTTGCAGGAATGTATGGAAGAAGAAATTGATGGCACTGTGAGCTCATTAGATGAAAAATATGATGAGGAGAGCGAAGAAAAAAAGGAGGAAGAGTGGATTTATGACGCCCTGAGTCCATTGCGCCAGGTGTCTTCTAGTCATTCCTTGTTGTTACCATGCCATTTTCTTGCGTGTTGCATTTTGCCATGTCATCATGTGCATTGCATCCTCATGTTTTCGAAACTTGCATCCGGTCGTTTTCTCCGTTGTCTGTTTCGGAATCCGACACTCTCACATGCACCTGTTGCACCTCTTAGATCTTGTTTCGTGAGCGGGAGAAAAATGTTCTCGGAATGGGCCGAGATTTGTCAAGTGGCCTTAGTATATCACCGGTACACCGCCTGTCAAATTTTGTTCCATTTGGAGGTTGTTTGATGCCCCAATGGTTAACCGTGTTAAACCAAAAACCCCTTCTCTTTGCAGCCCAGCACCCCTCTACAACAGCCCACTAGCCCATCTAAACCCCCTCCATGCTCTCCGTCGTCGGATCACAATCGTGTGGGAAAAAACCGCACCTCATTTGGACTCTCCTAGCTCCCTCTACCTATTTAAACACACCTCCCCCCCCCCGAAATTCGCGGATAAACCCTAGCCTTCCTCTTCCTCGCGCTGCCGGACATGTCCACCCTCGCCGGATATGTCCAGCAGCCACGTCGCTCGGGCCAATCAGGGCATGCCACATCGCCCAGCCGCCGTGCCCCTCCACTCCCGTCGCGCCACGCGTCCACCCCGGACTCCCCACTCCGCGCGGCCCGCCGCAGCCCGTAGCTGGCCCGCGGGGCCCATCCGGCCGCTGCCGCCTCCAGCACAGGCCCGGTCCCCGCCGCCGCTTTGTCGCCGGCCGCCACCGCCACCATCGTCGGTGATGCCCGTCGCCGCGACCCGCACCTCCACGCCGTGCCACGCTGCTCCGCCGCCGCCTCGCTGCGTCGCCGCACCACCATGCGTTGCCCACGCCTCCACACCACACCGCCGCCACCTCGTCGATGTCGCCGCCACCTCGCCGGAGTCGTCGCCGGAAGCCCGCCGGCCGGATCCAACCCCGCTTGGATGAGATCCACCAAGTCCCTCATCCAAACACCGCCCCGCGCCGTACGTCTCCGTCCCGGAATCGCCCCGTCCACTTTTCCCCGGGGTTGAGATTTTCTCTAAGTCCCTAAACATCCATGTCATGTGTGCATGTTTGACCGGCCATAAGTTTGTGCTCGTTGCTCCGTTTTGCATGTATGATATATCAAAATGTTCATCTCTGAGTGCTCTACATGCTATTGTCATTTGCATGCATGTTACTGTTAATCTTGATGTCCTAATCATTGTTGCTAGAGTGCTATATGATGTTAACTGCTGGAAATTGTCATAACTTGCTGATTTGTCTTTTTCCTAGCATTTTGTCTGTTTGTCTTTTGTGCATCATGGCTACATGTTTTAGGAGCATCTTAATTCCATCTTTACAACGGTGCAATCCATGTATTTTTATGTGTCTTGTGGTGACTAGCACAAGCTTGCAAATGTGCTACTTGATGTTGCTGATTTCTAAGACATAGTGATTTTGCCAAGTTTGTAATTGTTACGTGATGTTGCCTTCTTAGTTCGATGCTACCATCAATTTCATGCATAATCTGGAGATGCCTAGTTGACATGTTTTGATGTCCATGCTATGCTTTATCACGCCATGCCTTTTGGTGCCTCATATATGTCCTGTAGCATAAGTTTTCATTGCCATGAACATGCTTAAATGATGTTCCAGTTTTCTTTTAACTTCATGATGCCATGTTGTGAGCTTGTTATTGAATAATCTATGCCTCTTTTGGAGTTGCTTCCATTACATGATTTGAAATATTATATGAGTAGTTTGCCCACATTCCAAGCTTGTTAATTTTGGACTTCATATGACCTCTGTTCCAAGCTTGCAAACATGCTATGTTGTTGTTGTTGTTTTACACTTGTTGAAACTGTTACAACATTCAAACTTGTCTTGATGGTTCCCACTAGTCTATGAGCAATATGAATATGATGCCTTGATGTTATTTTCTCCTTATTATGTGTACTTTGTTGCCATGCCTTGGTTGCCATATACCTTGCTGTAGCTTGTCTCTTTCTTGTTCTCAAGTTGACATCCTACTAAATCTGACAACCTATTAACAGCATCTTCCTTTTTTGCAAGCATCATAGTAATTACTCCATGCTTCATATGAACTTGTGCCCATGGACTAAGTTGAAGTATATCACGCCTACTACATGCCCATGTATTTTTCATATTTATTAAATTTGCTATGCTTCCTATAATGTGCCTCCAAAGTCAGTATCATAATGTTATTGTTTTGCATTCCCAAATTTCCTCTAAGTCTGAGAATTAGCTTATATTTTGTTGCATCTTGTCTTGCTGTTTGTCATTGATCTATGGGTCATATGGAGATGCTTATTAATCATGTTTTGCCATGTTCAACATGTACTTAATGCCATGCTTTTTTGCCATGATCTTGCACTATATCATCATTGTTTCATGCCTCCAACATGTCAATATGTTATTTCTGCTCACATGTGTGCCCTATATTTCACTAAGTCATAATCTGTGTTATTAAGTTGCTTTTTACATTGATCGTATTGGTTTAATCTCGATGCCTACGAACCTGAACCTTAATGGTATTTTAAGCATGTTGTCTGTACTTTGAGTGCGTATCAAGATTATGCCCATATGTTTTCTGTAGCTTGTTGTTTCCTTGATTGCAAAGTGCTTAGTTGCTGTTTGGGGTAGATTGTGTTTAAAACTTGTATGGAGAGTATGTGTTGAACCGTTGCTCCGTTTTGAGCATGCTCTATATGAAACTTGCTTAGTTTTGCATGTAGTTTCATCATACCATGTTGCATCCATGTTTTGGAGTGTTTTTAATGTTGTTTTCCTTGCATTTGCTTCAATGCCATGTTTAACTTGTTTTGCTCATATCTTCTAGGCCGTAGCTCTGAATTAAATGAACTTTATATGTAACTTGACTAGAAAACCGTGTAGATCATCTTGGTGCACTTTAACTTGATGTTTAACAACTTCAACATTATGTGTTATTCAGATCTGAACCAATTTCAATATTTGCATATGAGGACTTACCGGAATTGTCATATGTTGTTTTCGGCCTCATTTAAACTTGCTTTGATGTG
This sequence comes from Triticum dicoccoides, assembly GCF_002162155.2. Taxonomy (NCBI): domain Eukaryota; kingdom Viridiplantae; phylum Streptophyta; class Magnoliopsida; order Poales; family Poaceae; genus Triticum; species Triticum dicoccoides. The sequence goes on from NC_041380.1 coordinate 218,217,953, forward strand.
TTGTTCTTGTATGCATCATCTCTTACCATGAGTAGCATCATGTAGCCTTGTCATGCATCATACTTGGTTGAGCATCATGTCATGTTTATGTGCTTGTGTGTTTACCATTTTGTTTGCTTCTTTCCGGTTGTGCTCCTTCTCGATAGTTCCTGTTTCGTTGCGATTGTGAGGATTTGTTCGACTACGTGGCTTTGTATTCTTCATGGACTCATTCTTTTTCCTAGCGGGATTTCAAGCAAGATGATCGTCACCTTGGATCTCACTACTATCTTTTCTATGCTAGTTGTCTCTATGTAACACCCACGATGCGGCTATATCTCCCACGTGTCGGAGCACGACTTAGAGGCATAACCGCATAGTAGGCATGTCGCAAGAGGGGTAATCTTTACACATCCCATGTACTAAATAAGAAAGGGATAAAGAGTTGGCTTACAATCGCCACTTCACACAATACATAAATATAGCATCCATCATCCAGAATACAATCAAGGTCCGATTACGGAACCAACATAAAGAAAGACAACCCCAAATGCTAGATCCCCGATCGCCCCAACTGGGCTCCACTACTGATCAACAGGAAAACGAAACAACACCACATACAAAGCTCCCACTTGAGCTCGGTTGCGTCATCTGCACTGGTATCATCGGCACCTGCAAGTGTTTGGAAGTATCTATGAGCCACGAGGACTCAGCAATCTCACACCCGCGAGATTAAGACTATTTAAGCTTATGGGTAGGAAAAGGTAGTGAGATGGAGCTGCAGCAAGCACTTGCATATATGGTGGCTAACTTACGCAAATGAGAGCGATAAGAGAAGCAAAGCACGGTCGAGAAGCTATAACGATCAAGAAGTGATCCTTAAAGTACTTATGTTCAAGCATAACACGAAACTGTGTTCTCTTCCCGGACTCCGCCGAAAAGAGACCATCATGGCTACACACGCGGTTGATTCATTTTAATTAAGTTAAGTTTAAAGTTTTCTACAACCGGACATTAACAAATTCCCATCTGCCCATAACCGCGGGCACGGCTTTCGAAAGTTCAAAACCCTACAGGGGTGTCCCAACTTAGCCCATCACAAGCTCTCACGGTCAACGAAGGATATTCCTTCTCCCATGAAGACCCGATCAGACTCGGAATCCGGTTACAAGACATTTTGACAATGGTAAAACAAGACCAGCAAGACCGTCCGATGCGCCGACATCCTAATAGGAGCTGCACATATCTCGTTCTCAGGGCAACACCGGATGAACACTATGTACAGCTAAAACTAGCTGTCAAGTTTCCCCAAGGTGGCACCACAAGTGGCTCTGGTTCGGACCAACACTTAGACAAGCACTGGCTCGGGGGGCTTAAAATAAAGATGACCTTGAGTGTGCAGAACCCAAGGGAAGGTGATAGGTTGCTAGGCAAATGTAAAACCAAGGTTGGGCCTTGCTGGAGGAGTTTTATTCAAAGCGAACTGTCAAGGGGTTCCCATAACACCCAACCGTGTAAGGAACACAAAATCAAGGAACATAACACCGGTATGACAGAAACTAGGGCGGCAAGAGTGGAATAAAACACCAGGCATGAGGCTGAGCCTTCCACCCTTTACCAAGTATATAGATGCATTAATTAAATAAGAGATATTGTGATATCCCAAGAATAACCATGTTCCAACATGGAACAAACTTCATCTTCACCTGCAACTAGTGACGCCACAAGAAGGGCTGAGCAAAGCGGTAACATAGCCAAACAACGGTTTGCTAGGAAAAGGTGGGTTAGAGGCTTTACATGGCAATATGGGAGGCATGATATAGCAAGTGGTAGGTATCGCGGCATAGCAATAGAGCGAACAACTAGCAAGCAAAGATAGAAGTGATTTCGAGGGTATGGTCATCTTGCCTGAGATCCCGCAAGGAAGAAGAACGGGTCCAAGAAGAAGGCAAACGGGCGTAGTCCAACGGATCCTCACAACTCCGGAACGAAACCGAAGCTAACGCGAGAAGCAACCCAGAAAGAAGCAAGCAACATAGTAAAACAACCATCACATAAGCATGGCATGAAGCACAACCAAGTATGATGCATGTCCGGTTTAATGAGGCATGGCATGGCAAAGGGCACACGCAAAACTACAAGTTAAGTGAAGCTTAATATGCAACGAGTTGCATATTGCCGGAACACCACATCAATTATTTAGTGCTCTCTCGTTTATGTACTCAACAAAATTAAATGTTGGTTAACATGGCAAGAGGTGAAACATGAGTAAAATACACAGTTAGGCATTTTAAATGAGGCTGGAAACATCAAACAACAATTCCGGTAAATCCTCATGTGCATTAGCAATTTAATGCAACAATAATTATAACCATTTTTAAAAGTTGTTATCATGATGGGGATGACATATGCAAGTTTATGCAAGTTTTATGAAAATATTGATAAGAGCATTATGAAGCATTTGTCATCGTGGCGGAAACGAAAGGGGTGCCACGGCGACGACAACGAAAAAGGTGCCACGGCAACATATCGGTTCCGGTAACTCGATTAAGATGCTGGTGTAAAAGGAAGTGTGAAGGGAGTGTGTCATGCAATATGATGGGGTGATCCCGGTAACCGGGTTCCCATGAGATGATGGAATGGAAGCGAGAGACACTATGGACACGGTGCAGACAAAGGGTGCATCTCATACACCACACATGCATTCGTTCACGGGCGTCGTCTCGGCGTTATACCTTTGAAGCGTGCGGTTTTGCGGCGGTTCGAGTTCGTAGTGGAAGTAGTGGTACTCGCGGATCGTAGTGGATGTAGAGGTTCACGAGTCGAAGAGGAAGTAGTCGTTCATGTTCGAGGAGCGGTAGTGGTACATTGTAACGCCCTCGATGCGGCTATATCTCCCACGTGTCGAAGCACGACTTAGAGGCATAACCGCATTGAAAGCTATGTCGCAAGTGAGGTAATCTTCACACAACCCATGTAATACATAAGGGAAAGAGATACATAGTTGGCTTACAATCGCCAGTTCAGACAATTACATGAATAAAGCATTACATCAATCAGATACAATCAAGGTCTAACTGCGGAACCAAAATAAAAGAAGACTACCCCAAATGCTACACAGATCCCCGATCGACCCCAACTGGGCTCCACTACTGATCAACTAGAACGAAACAACACAAAGGACAAGATCTTCACTGAACTCCTCCTTGAGCTTGGTTGCGTCACCTGCTCGGTAACATCGGCACCTGCAAACTGGTTTTGGAAGTATCTGTGAGTCACGGGGACCCAGCAATCTCACACCCTCGCGATCAAGACTATTTAAGCTTATAGGTAGGGAAAAGGTATGAGGTGGAGCCGCAGCAAGCGACTAGCATATATGGTGGCTAACATACACAAATGAGAGCAAGAAGAGAAGGCAAAAGCACGGTCGAACAACTATGATCAAGAAGTGATCCTAGAACAACCTACGTCAAACATAACTCCAACACTGTGTTCACTTCCCGGACCCCGCCGAGAAGAGACCATCACGATTACACACGCGGTTGATGTATTTTAATTAAGATAAACATCAGGTTTTCTACAACCAGACATTAACAAATTCCCATCTGCCCATAACCACGGGCACGGCTTTCGAAAGTTCAAATCCCTGCAGGGGTGTCCCAACTTAGCTCATCACAAGCTCTCACGGTCAACGAAGGATATTCCTTCTAGCGGGAAGACCCGATCAGGCTCGGAATCCCGGTTACAAGACATCCTCGACAATGGTAAAACAAGACCAGCAAAGCCACCCGAATGTGCCGACAAATCCCGATAGGAGCTGCACATATCTCTTTCTTAGGGCACACCGGATTGTCCAAGGTTCCGGTAGGCCAGCCCAGAGTTGCCCCTGGTGGCCACCGTCAGCTGACAGGTTGACCAACACTCAAAGGAGCACTGGCCCTGGGGTTTAAATAAAGATGACCCTTGAGTGTGCAGAACCCAAGGGAAAGAAAAGGCTAGGTGGCGAATGGTAAAACCAATGTTGGGCCTTGCTGGAGGAGTTTTATTCAAGGCGAACTGTCAAGTGGTTCTTATTATAACCCAACCGCGTAAGGAACACAAAATCCAGGAACATAACACCGATATGACGGAAACTAGGGCGGCAAGAGTGGAACAAAACACCAGGCATAATGCCGAGCCTTCCACCCTTTACCAAGTGTATAGATGCATTAATTAAATAAGAGATATTGTGATATCCCAACAAAAATATCCATGTTCCAACAAGGAACAAATCGAATCTTCACCTGCAACTAACAACGCTATAAGAGGGGCTGAGCAAAGCGTTAACATAGCCAAACAACGGTTTGCTAGGACAAGGTGGGTTAGAGGCTTGGCTCAACAATATGGGAGGCATGATAAGCAAGTGGTAGGTATCGTAGCATAGGCATAGCAAAAGAGCGAGCAACTAGCAAGCAAAGATAGAAGTGATTTCGAGGGTATGGTCATCTTGCCTGAGATCCCCAAGGAAGAAGAACGAGTCCATGAGGAAGACAAAGCGGACGTAGTCGAACGGATCCTCACAACTCCGGAATGAAACCGAAGCTAACGCGAGAAGCAACCCGGAAAGACGCAAACAACATAGTAAACAACCATCACATAATCATGGCATGATGCACAACAAGTATGATGCATGTCCGGTTTAATGAGGCATGGCATGGCAAAGTGCACAAGCAATTCTACAAATTAAGTGGAGATCAATATGCAACGAGTTGCATATTGACGAAACACCACAACAAGTTATTTAGTTCGATCTCGTTTAAGTACCCAACAAAATTAAATGTTGGTTAACATGGCAAGAGGTGTAGCATAACAAACTAAACATTTAGGCAAGTTTAAATGAGGCCGGAACAACAAGCAACAATTCCGAAAAATCCTCATATGCATATTTTAGGTTTGGTACTGATCTGCCCTAAACACAATTTTAGAGTTATTAAACATGCAAGATGATGCCATCATGTTAAACTAGGAAAAAATTCTACCCCATTTGCATATAAAGTTTATTAAATTCCAAGTTACGGTTATTTAGTTATGAATTAAAGCATTTTAGCAAGACATAAGAGCAAATTTAAACAAACAACATTTTAAATATTTTAAACATGGATGAAAATGACATATTATAAAACTAGATGAAATTCTAAGCAAGTCTCATATTAAGTTTGTTTTAAACCGATGCACGGTTGTGAAGTTATTAAATGCATGAAGCTTAGGGGGCTTTCTACAAAACTGACAAACTCCGGAAAATAACTAAATCACAGATCCTAAAAAAACCTACAGGGGCCCGATCTGGAACAGGGACCAACAGAGAAGGGGGGCACAGTGGAGGCTCACCATGGGATGAGGCCCAGCTGGTGAGGAGGAAGGCCAGCAAGGGCAGCGCAGATCTGGCCCGACTGGGCCTGGCTTGGCGCTAGCCGGCCCAGACTCGTGAGGCAGGGAGGATACGGGTGCGGTGCCCTCTGTTCGACAGAGAAGCAGAGGAGCAGCGGCGCTGGAGCGGCTTGCAGGCAATGCAGGGCTTGGAGGCGGCTTGGCGTCGGAGATGATGATGGGGAGGCATGGAGGTCGGAGGAGGAGGTCAACACGAAGTAAACAGCAGTAGTTTGAGCAGGGAAAACGAGGGAGCGACTGCAGGAGGACTTGGCACGGCGGCTTGCCGGTGGTCTCCGGTGAGGGCACCGGGCGGGGCGACGATTTGGGTGGAGGACTTAAGGATCCGTCCCAGCGCGGCAGTTCTGGCAGTCTCCGGTGACGAACGCAGCAGGTCAGCGGCATGAGCTGCAAGGCCATGGCGGGGAGAAGAAATCAGAGAAGTGACAAAGAGGGAGGAAGGAAATAGGAGAAAGAGAGGAAGAGAGATGACGGGGTCCTGGCGGCTGCTGCTGCACGCCGGCAACGGTTGGTGCCTGGCGGTGGTCGGACATGGCGGCGGGCGGCCATGGGAGGAGCTTGGCGCCAACGGCTTCGGGAACGAGGCAGAGGAGGTGGTGGTCGAGGAGCTCGGAGCCCTCCTAGTCCAGATTGAGCGATGGTGTTGGAGAGAGACACGAGATCGAGGGAATCAAGAGTAGCGCTCGTTGGCTCGGGCTCGATCCCGGGGAATGAGGAGGCTGGTCGAGGAGGATTGGGAGGAGGCTGCGGGATTGGAGGAGGTGGACGAGGGGATCAGGGAGGATCCCGATGAGAATTCGGTGGAGTGTGGCAGCGGCTGAGGGGGGACAAAAGACCTAGATTTTTGGGTTGCTGCTTAGGGATTTGTCTATATATATAGCACTGGATTTGGTTAGGGGCTAATCCGTCCCTCCGATCGTAATCGGACGCTTGGGAAAAAATAGGCTAGGGAGCCCAAATAAGAAAACAGAGACATTATGTAGATGTTTGGGGATGATCCGGACACGACGGTGACGACTGCTCGGGTCAGGTTCGGGACAACTTTCAGACGCGCGCACGAGGAGGGCCGCGGGCTGACGAGAGAGGTTAGGTTGGACCTGGCGGTAGGTAGTGGGTTGTGTAGACGGTCTTGAGCTGAGAGAAAAGAAGAGAGGGAGGCCCGTCGACTGTTTCCGGAGACCGAAAACGCCCGACGTTAGACCGGCTATATTGCCGCTATAGTTATCCATTGGGCGTCAAACGGACTCCGAACGCGATGAAACTTGGCAGGCGGCCTACCTACTCTAAAATAAGACCGCACGCCAACTCTCATCCCATTCCGAGAACATTTTCCGGCCACTTATAAAATAATATTTTGGACATGTCGCGGGCGCGTGCAAGTGTGTCTGGGCTCAGAATGGACAATGGATGGCACTGGGGGAACCCGGACGGATGCAGGTTTTGAAAACATGATGATGCAATGCACATGCAACGCGCAAGCAAATGACATGGCAACACCGGCGAATAACTGGAAGACACCTGGTGCGTCGGTCTCGGGGCGCTACAACACTCCACCACTACGAGAGGATCTCGTCCCGAGATCTAGGATGGCACCGGAGGAAAAACGGAAGAGAAAGAGGAGAGGTAAAGCTAAGATGCTTCTTTGACAAACGAGTGAAACCAAAGAGCCTTGAGAAGGTTGAACAAATTGAAAGAAAGAATGCAACGAAGATGAACGAAGTTGAAAGCACTCCGTTAGAAAAGAGAAACAAGGAAGAACAAATTCAGGCAGCACTCCGCTTGAAGAGAAAAGGAATTGAATAAGAACTTGACAAGATGAGAGTATGCTTGATGAAATCAACAGCACACTGTCTTCGGAACGGTTGAAAGAATGGCACAGGGGGTAAGAAAGATTTCAGACAACTGGTTGAGAAGGGAGTCAAAACTTGATAAGATGAGAGAGCTCGAAAGAAAACACGACACTCCGGTTGGATGGATAAGCAAAAGAAAGAACATGAACTTCACAATACGAGATGATGAGTGAAGAGAGCATCATCACAATGCCTCCGGAACAAAAGAATAGAAGTTGGATCGTCGGAAATGAAGGACTTGAGAAGAAAATGACATCTTCTACCACAATATAATTTGAGAAGCATCCTTAGAAAGAAGTATGGGATAGAGTTGTTGGAAAATAAACAACGAAAGGAGTACGCTTGTAATGGTCTTATAGAAGACATCTCAGCATTATGAGGTGACAACTTGCCACTTACGGAAAAAATTTGATTGATAAGAACAAGGAGACGAGAAACTTATTTCCACCGGGAGGATAAAGAAGAACTTGGGTCCTATATGAGCACCATACATAGCAACAATCCTTAGGGAAAAGCTTTAGGTGAAATATAACCCAAGATAACTCCAACGAAGAGATTGATGGATTTAAAATACCTCATTCTTAACAACCTGTGAATCATGAAACATGAACTCAAATTATCAAGAATGACATAATACCACCTCTAATGATACGGAAGAAAGAATTGCACTCCGACTTGCAAGATGAAGAATGCATGAAGCTCCTCTGAAAAGAAACTTGATGAACACTTCGAGAAGGAATTAAATCCTTGGTGAACCATCATGTAGAACCTTCATGAAGAACTCCGTTAAACAAAAGAATGATCAAATGGAAAGAAAGAGAAGTTGAAAACACAAGGTGAATCCTTGTACCGATTTAGATGAAACTCCGTGGTGAAAAAATTGTAAAGGTTGGAACTCCGGGAAAAAGAGAAGATGAAACAATTGAAACCGAGAATTTTGATGGACCTCCGAAATAAAGAATTGAATTTACTCGATGAAATAAGAATTACATTATGCTCATCCTTCACCAATTACATTTATGACAACCAACGGATTTGGCATATTACTTATTCCCGTTGGAAAGGATTGATGAGAGATATAGCCTAAACTTGAGAAGGTATTTATGGAACCACCGGTGGGATTGAAACAACGAATAAATGATTTGATAACCCAGGAAGAGAACTCTTGAACGAACCACCGTAAGAATTGAAAATGAACGAAGAAAAACGAACACATCAGCAGGAGGAATTGGAAAATGAGCGAAGATACTTGAGGGAATTTCGATGCAAGTGAACGAAGAGATCCCGAATTGATTAGAGAAAACTTGAACGAAGCACCAGTAAGATTTGGAGAACGAGAGCTGAAAGCTAGAATGAAAAAATCTTCTGAAATGATGGGCTTCGTAGAAAAACAAACTGAAATACTCTTGAAATACTCCGGATGGGTGAAAAGAATTCTGACAATCGAAAATAATTATGAGAGGATGGCAACAAGCTAGCACCATGAATCTTGAAGAGAATGGAGCAAGATTAAAGAGAAACTCTTCTTCGGTCTTCAATATCTGAGAATGACGATGAGAAACACCACCAAATTGTTGAGGTACTCCGGGATGAAAAATGGAAAGGTTGAACCAACGATTAAAGAATTTGAAAGATCAAGGAGAAAGGCATTTGACTGATGATAACTCATTCTTACGTCAAACTTCGAAAAGAATTTTTTTAGAATAGCTCCGGTAGAATTAGAAGAGTCAGGTAAGATCCTGGAAAAAGACATGTGGGTTAGGGCCCACTGAAAAGATACACCGTTGAAATGATTTAAAAGATAGATTGCGCCAGTTGAATTAAATGGCTAGAATGAGATAACAATCTCGGAATAGGTTTAAACGGATCTTGAAGGAAAAGACGAGCCTTCCGAGATATCTTCAGCACTCCGGAATAATTAAATAGCAAGAAGTGGATGATTATGAGGTGCACCGGCATGAGAAAACATTTGAAACGAGGAAAAGGATATGATCAACAAAGCTTGACTTGAAACCACCGGACATGAAAAGAATGAAGAATGATGAACTTGAGGCTCCGTTAGAATCTTCATGAGAATCACCGGATAAGAACATTCAAAGACAAGAATGAAGAGTCTTCACATGAATAAAATGGATACTTTATTAAGATATATGAGTCCTTGAAGAAAAAGGGTGGGAGGGAGGGAAAACAAAGTCAACTTGAAGACGGATGAAACGAACAACGTTGATGAAAAACTGAGATTGGATCTTGCGAATGTTGAAATGATCGGATCCACTTGAAGAGAGACACGCCGGTTGAAAAAGGATTGACATGGCAATCTCGATTATCGTGAGGGATTAGTATTCACATAGGAATATGAGAACACCACTTGGGAAAGGTATGGAATCCACATTTGACTTCAAAGCAACCCGAATACCACAAACTCAAAACAAAAACAAAGGATTGGCTTGGAGAATAAGCCAGAACAAACATATGATAGAGATTTCGTCCGAAGTTTTCGTGGTGGGGCCTACACGGGCTCGATCGTACAGCACCATCATGTTCAAGGCAGTGCACATGACATACGAAGCATCCCCGAGTCAGCATAGCCAAGGACTCTTTAAGATAGAACGAGACCACTGTAAAACCAACCGTGGATAGGCGGACCACTAGACGTCGAACCCCAATTTCATATCATACATCTATCGAAAAGATATCCTAAGAGCTACTTGAATTCCCACTTATAAACTCCCGAAATTTTCCGGTTATGCAATCAGGTGTTGAGGATACAGGGGAAGCATAATATCTCACCCAAAACTAGCAAATCCTACATCCAGCTGTATCCATCCTTCAACACATAACCAAGAAACCTTCGGAAATCGTTTACCTCAACCTTCGAAAAGCATCCGTTATACGAGTTATGGCAATACTCCCGAACTCCCACCCCAGTACTGGGTGGCATCGAGGTTATCTCACCAACAACTGCATAAAAGAGATTTTCGATGTCGGCGAAACTAAACTCAGGTATTCCAGAACTGCAACGATAAAATTGTGACGACAACACCTCGGAGCTCAACTCCCCGGGACACTGCCACAACCCCTAAATGTCAGGAGGCGCCAAGAACAATGTTCTCGTCACAAAACCATCGGAACGATTCCAAGATACCCGCGTGATCCTAAATTTTTTTAGTGAAATTTGAGAAGAGAAGAGTCAAAACTCTACGTCAGGATGCCTCACCAGAGCGACGAAGGGACTGGGGAGTAAAAAGAAGTCCTAACTCTCCGATATATGTAATTCCAAAATGACTCAAAACATTTCTAGACTCAATAACGCCAGCGATTCGATCAAGAAGGGGGCTCCTAAGGTCGGGGAAGGCTCTGATTACCAACTTGTAACGCCCTCGATGCGGCTATATCTCCCACGTGTCGAAGCACGACTTAGAGGCATAACCGCATTGAAAGCAATGTCGCAAGTGTGGTAATCTTCACACAACCCATGTAATACATAACGAAAAGAGATACATAGTTGGCTTACAATCGCCACTTCACACAATTACATGAATAAAGCATTACATCAGTCAGATACAATCAAGGTCCGACTGCGGAACCAAAATAAAAGAAGACTACCCCAAATGCTACACAGATCCCCGATCGACCCCAACTGGGCTCCACTACTGATCAACTAGAACAAAACAACACAAAGGACAAGATCTTCATCGAGCTCCTCCTTGAGCTTGGTTGCGTCACCTGCTCGGTAACATCGGCACCTGCAAACTGGTTTTGGAAGTATCTGTGAGTCACAGGGACTGAGCAGTCTCACACCCTCGCGATCAAGACTATTTAAGCTTATAGGTAGGGAAAAGGTATGAGGTGGAGCTGCAGCAAGCGACTAGCATATATGGTGGCTAACATACGCAAATAAGAGCGAGAAGAGAAGGCAAAAGCACGGTCGAACAACTATGATCAAGAAGTGATCCTAGAACAACCTACGTCAAACATAACTCCAACACCGTGTTCACTTCCCAGACCCCGCCGAGAAGAGACCATCACGGTTACACACGCAGTTGATGTATTTTAATTAAGATAAACATCAGGTTTTCTACAACCGGACATTAACAAATTCCCATCTGCCCATAACCGCGAGCACGGCTTTCGAAAGTTCAAATCCCTGCAGGGGTGTCCCAACTTAGCCCATCACAAGCTCTCACAGTCAACGAAGGATATTCCTTCTAGCGGGAAGACCCGATCAGGCTCGGAATCCCGGTTACAAGACATCCTCAACAATGGTAAAACAAGACCAGCAAAGCCACCCGAATGTGCTGACAAATCCCGATAGGAGCTGCACATATCTTTTTCTCAGGGCACACCGGATTGTCCAAGGTTCCGGTAGGCCAGCCTAGAGTTGCCCCTGGTGGCCACCGGCAGCTGACAGGTTGGACCAACACTCAGAGGAGCACTGGCCCGGGGGTTTAAATAAAGATGACCCTTGAGTCTGCAGAACCCAAGGGAAAGAAAAGGCTAGGTGGCGAATGGTAAAACCAATGTTGGGCCTTGCTGGAGGAGTTTTATTCAAGGCGAACTGTCAAGGGGTTCCCATTATAACCCAACCGCGTAAGGAAAGCAAAATCCAGGCACATAACACCGATATGACGGAAACTTGGGCGGCAAGAGTGGAACAAAACACCAGGCATAATGCTGAGCCTTCCACCCTTTACCAAGTGTATAGATGCATTAATTAAATAAGAGATATTGTGATATCCCAACAAAAATATCCATGTTCCAACAAGGAACAAACTCCAATCTTCACCTGCAACTAACAACGCTATAAGAGGGGCTGAGCAAAGCAGTAACATAGTCAAACAACGGTTTGCTAGGACAAGGTGGGTTAGAGGCTTGGCTCAACAATATGGGAGGCATGATAAGCAAGTGGTAGGTATCACAGCATAGGCATAGCAAAAGAGTGAGCAACTAGCAAGCAAAGATAGAAGTGATTTCGAGGGTATGGTCATCTTGCCTGAGATCCCGCAAGGAAGAAGAACGAGTCCATGAGGAAGCCAAAGCGGACGTAGTCGAACGGATCCTCACAACTCCGGAACGAAACCGAAGCTAACGCGAGAAGCAAACCGGAAAGAAGCAAACAACATAGTAAACAACCATCACATAATCATGGCATGATGCACAACAAGTATGATGCATGTCCGGTTTAATGAGGCATGGCATGGCAAAGTGCACAAGCAATTCTACAAATTAAGTGGAGATCAATATGCAACGAGTTGCATATTGATGAAACACCACAACAAGTTATTTAGTTCGATCTCGTTTAAGTACCCAACAAAATTAAATGTTGGTTAACATGGCAAGAGGTGTAGCATAACAAGCTAAACATTTAGGCAAGTTTAAATGAGGCCGGAACAACAAGCAACAATTCCGGAAAATCCTCACATGCATATTTTAGGTTTGGTACTGATCTGCCCTAAACACAATTTTAGATTTATTAAACATGCAAGATGATGCCATCATGTTAAACTAGGAAAAATTCTACCCCATTTGCATATAAAGTTTATTAAATTCCAAGTTACGGTTATTTAGTTATGAATTAAAGCATTCTAGCAAGACATAAGAGCAAATTTAAACAAACAACATTTTAAATATTTTAAACATGGATGAAAATGACATATTATAAAACTAGATGAAATTCTAAGCAAGTCTCATATTAAGTTTGTTTTAAACCGATGCATGGTTGTGAAGTTATTAAATGCATGAAGTTTAGGGGGCTTTCTGCAAAACTGACAAACTCCGGAAAATAACTAAATCGCAGATCCTAAAAAAAACCTACACGGGCCGGATCTGGAACATGGCCCAACAGAGAAGGGGGGCACAGTGGAGGCTCAACATGGGCTGAGGCCCAGCTGGTGAGGAGGAAGGCCAGCAAGGGCAGCGCAGATCTGGCCCGACTGGGCCTGGCTTGGCGCCAGCCGGCCCATACTCGCGAGGCAAGGAGGATACGGGCGCGGCGCCCTCTGTTCGACAGAGAAGCAGAGGAGCAGCGGCACTAGAGCGGCTTGCAGGCGAGGCAGGGCTTGGAGGCGGCTTGGCGTCGGAGATGATGATGGGGAGGCACGGAGGTCGGAGGAGGAGGCCAACATGAAGTAAACAACAGCAGTTTGAGCAGGGAAAACGAGGGAGCGGCCGCAGGAGGACTTGGCGCGGCGGCTTGCCGGTGGTCTCCGGTGAGGGCACCGGGCGGGGCGACGATTTGGGTGGAGGACTTGAGGATCCGTCCCACCGCGGCGGATCTGGCAGTCTCCGGTGACGAACACAGCAGGTCAGCGGCGTGAGCTGCAAGGCCATGGCGGGGAGAAGAAATCAGAGAAGTGACAGAGAGGGAGGAAGGAAATAGGAGAAAGAGAGGAAGAGAGACGACGGGGTCCTGGCGGCTGCTGCTGCACGCCGGCAACGGTTGGCGCCTGGCGGTGGTCGGACGTGGCGGTGGGCGGCCATGGGAGGAGCTTGGCGCCAACAGCTTCGGGAACGATGCAGAGGAGGCGGTGGTCCAGGGGCTCGGGGACCTCCTAGTCCAGATCGAGCGATGGTGTTGGAGAGAGACACGAGATCGTGGGAATCAAGAGCAGCGCTCGTTGGCTCAGGCTCGATCCTGGGGAATGAGGAGGCTGGTCGAGGAGGATTGGGAGGAGGCTGCGGGATTGGAGGAGGTGGACGAGGGGATCAGGGAGGATCCCAATGAGAATTCGGTGGAGTGTGGCGGCGGCTGAGGGGGGACAAAAGACCTAGATTTTTGGGTTGCTGCCTAGGGATTTGTCTATATATATATAGCACTGGATTTAGTTAGGGGCTAATTCGTCCCTCCGATCGTAATCGGACGCTCGGGAAAAAAATAGGCTAGGGAGCCCAAATAAGAAAACAGAGACATTATGTAGATGTTTGGGGATGATCCGGACACGACGGTGACGACTGCTCGGGTCGGGTCCGGGACAACTTTCGAACACGCGCGCGAGGAGGGCCGCGGGCTGACGAGAAAGGTTAGGTTGGACCTGGCGGTAGGTAGTGGGCTGTGTAGACGGTCTCGAGCTGAGAGAAGAGAAGAGAGGGAGGCCCGGCGACTGTTTTCGAAGACCGAAAACGTCCGACGTTAGACCGGCTATATTGCCGCTATAGTTATCCGTTGGGCGTCAAACGGACTCCGAACACGATGAAACTTGGCAGGCGGCCTACCTACTCTAAAATAAGACCGCACGCCAACTCTCATCCCATTCCGAGAACATTTTCCGGCCACTTATAAAATAATATTTCGGACATATCACGGGCGCGTGCAAGTGTGTCTGGGCTCAGAACGGACAACGGATGGCACCGGGGGAACCCGGACGGATGCAGGTTTTGAAAACATGATGATGCAATGCACATGATGACATGATGAAATGCAACACGCAAGCAAATGACATGGCAACGCCGGCGAATAACTGGAAGACACCTTGCGCGTCGGTCTCGGGGCGCTACATACATGGTCGTCATCAAACTTGGCGTCACATCGCGTAGTCGTACACATTCCGTAGATTTTCATGTCATGTGTGTCGTGGTACTTGGGGTCTTCGGACTTGTCGGCCCCGTTCTTGCTACAATCGTAGTGGAAGTAGTAGTGCTATCGTTCATCTGTGATCATCGGGACAGTAGTGGAAGTAGAGGCACATAACATCTTGTTGAAAATCACGGGGACGGTCTTGGCGTTTCAGTGTGGTGTAGTGGTACATGTCAACGGTCATCGTGGTACTTCGTTCCGGTCCTGTAGTCGTACTAGGCATCGGTGGACCTTCGAGGGACTTGCGTATCTGAAGGGGTACTTGGCGATCGACGGATGTCGTGGTACTTGATGGTCCGGTTTTGGCGTATCGAAATGGTCGTCGGTGGTGGA
>NC_041380.1:218233510-218266973 GCF_002162155.2 Triticum dicoccoides
CACAGTTGCGCGAAGCAAAGAAGATGAACTTGGTGGCAAAGGTTCTCGTGCACACATAACAACGAAGACACACGGAGGCGCTGCACACGCAGTGGAGGCCTCGGACAGGAAGTACTGAGCAGGAAAAGGGTTGCAGGGGCCGACTGTAAACGCAGAGCAGCAGCATGGCGAGCAGATAGCGAGGCAAGGGAGCTTGGGGCGGCTGCGTGTCTTCAGGAGCGATGCGGGGTGCAGACACGCGCGGAGAGGAGCCCGGCAGGGGAGCTGGCGGAGGGGGATGGCGGATGCCATGGAGGGCTTGCCGGCGAGAAGGCCGGGAGGGGCGGCGCTGGGACCTCCTGTTCATCAGGGCTTGGCGCGCCGTCTACAAAGGACGACGAGGTGGCGAAGGAGGAGCTCTGTTCCGAGGAGCTGGTTGCCGGTGGCGCGACGGACGGCAGGGTCGAGCAGGAGCATGGGCTCACCGGCAGGGCAGTAGGCGCAGCGAGGTGAAGCGGGGCCGGTGACGAGAACGGAGACGGCAAGGCGGCGGGATGGAGCTCCGGCAGCAGCAGGGCACGGTGGCTGCGCGGATGGAGCTGTGTGGGCGGCGGGGCAACAATCTCGCGAGGTGGAGGAGGAGCTGGCGGCGCTTGGCGGCGCGTCTGCGATGGAGGGTTGACGGGAGGAGGAAAGGGATCGGGCACGCCCTGTGCGTCCGAGCACTCGAGAGGAGGACAAGGGGAATCACTCCTCTCTCCTGGCCGCGTTGGTGGGAACGAGAGAGGGAGGACGAGGGGATTGTGAGGAGGGGATCTGGGCTAGGGTTAGACGGGAGCGTTGGGCCTAGGTGGGATAGTGGGCCGGCCTGGCTGCTGGGCTTGAAGAGAGGCCCAGGGGCACCGCTCGGGAGGCCCTAATTCCCTTTCCTTTTTTCTGAAAAATTGAAAATCCCAGGTTCAGAAAAGGGAAAAGGCCAGCAAATTTTGAAAAGGAATAAGAGGGATATAAACATAACCTTGTGCTCCTGGATTGATCTAGTATTTGAATAAAATGTCTTGGCAATTTTTAGAGGCTGCAAATTTTATGCAAGTTTGAAAATAACTCAAACTCGAATAAATCCTTAGCCCAACCAAAACACTTCCAAAAGACCTAAAAATTGGAGGAGGTGGTCTTGGCACGGTCTGGTATTTATAGGGAAAAGTTGAACATTTTAAAGAAAGAGGAGAATGCCACTTGCAATAAATGGGTGAAATTTGAAAGAAGGAAGAAGTGAAAGGGTTTGTGATACGTCCATTTTGCAGCATGCTTTTATATCAATATTTATTGCATTACGGGCTGTTATTACACATCATGTCACAATACTTATGCATATTCTCTCTTATTTTACAAGGTTTACATAAAGAGGGAGAATGCCGACAGCTGGGATTCTGGGCTGGAAAATGAACAAATATTAGAGACATATTCTGCACAGCTCCAAAAGTCCTGAAACTTCACAGATGATGTTTTCCAAATATATAAAAAATACTGAGCGCAAGAACCTCACCAGGGGGACCACACCCTTCCCATGAGGGTGGAGGGCGCGCCCTACCCCCCAGGGCATGCCCCCCTACCTCGTGGGCCCTCTGGTGGCCCTCCAGTGGCCATCTTCTGCTATATGGAGTCTTTCGATGGAAAAAAATCATAAGCCATCTTCTCGGAGGAAACTCTGCCGCCACGAGGCGGAACCTTGGCGGAATAAATCTAGGGCTTTGGCGGAGCTGTTCTGCCGGGAAACTTCCATCCCAGAGGGGGAAATCGTCGCCATCGTCATCACCAACGCTCCTCTCATTGGGAGATGGAAATCTCCATCAACATCTTCCTTAGCACCATCTCATCTCAAAACCCTAGTTCATCTATTGTATCCAGTTCTTGTCTCCAAGTCCGAGATTGGTGCTAGTAGGTTGCTAGTAGTGTTAATTACTCCTTGTAGTTGATGCTAGTTGGTTTAATTGGTGGAAGATCATATGTTCAGATCCTATATGCATATTAATACCCCTCTGATTATGAACATGTTTATGCTTTGTGAGTAGTTACTTTTGTTCCCGAGGACATGGGAGAAGTCTTGCTATTAGTAGTCATGTGAATTTGGTATTCGTTCGATATTTTGATGAGATGTATGTTGTCTATCCTCTAGTGGTGTTATGTGAACATCGACTACATGACACTTCACCATTATTTGGGCCTAGAGGAAGGCATTGGAAAGTAATAAGTAGATGATGGGTTGCTAGAGTGACAGAAGCTTAAACCCTAGTTTATGCGTTGCTTCGTAAGGGGCTGATTTGGATCCATATGTTTCATGCTATGGTTAGGTTTACCTTAATACTTTTGTTGTATTTGCGGATGCTTGCAATAGAGGTTAATCATAAGTGGGATGTTTGTCCAAGTAAGGACAGCACCCAAGCACCGGTCCACCCACATACCAAATTATCAAAGTACCGAACGTGAATCATATGAACGTGATGAAAACTAGCTTGACGATATTCCCATGTGTCATCGGGAGCGCTTTACATCATATAAGAGTTTATCCAGGCTTGTCCTTTGCTACAAAAGGATTGGGCCACCTGGCTGCACTTTATTTACTTTTGTTACTTGTTGCTCGTTACAAATTATCCTATCACAAAACTATCTGTTACCACTTATTTCAGTACTTGCAGAGAATACCTTGCTGGAAACCGCTTATCATTTCCTTCTGATCCTCATTGGGTTCGACACTCTTACTTATTGAAAGGACTACGATAGATCCCCTATACTTGTGGGTCATCAAGACTCTTTTCTGGCACCGTTGTGGGTAGTGAAGCGCCTTTGGTAGGTGGAATTTGGTAAGGAAAAATTTATATAGTGTGCTGAAATTTACTATCATTTGTTACCATGGAAAGTAATCCTCTGAGGGGCTTGTTCGGGGTATCTTCACCCCGACCAGTAGAGCAAAGAGTTGCTCCTCAACCTACTAAACCCACTGAAAATGAATATGAAAATGAAAATGCTTGCTTTGAAGTTCCTTCGTGTATGATAGAAAAACTGCTAGCTAATCCTTTTCTAGGAGATGGAACAAAACATCCTGATGAACATTTGTATATGTGGATCAAGTTTGTGGATTATTTAAGCTTGCATGTGTACCCGGAGATGTTGTTAAGAAGAAGGTATTTCCCTTATCTTTGAGGGGAGATGCATCAACATGGTATAGGCTATGTGATGATATGAGGTCTTGGAATTACAAACGATTGAAATTGGAATTTCATCAGAAGTTTTATCCTATGCATCTTGTTCATCGTGATCGCAATTATACATATAATTTTTGGCCTTGCAAAGGAGAAAGCTTGGGGGAGGCTTAAATCAATGTTACATTTGTGCCCCAATCATGAGCTCTCAAGAAAAATGATTATTCAAAAATTTTATGCTCGACTTTCTGGTACCAATCGTACCATGCTTGATACTTCTTGTGCTGGCTCTTTTATGATGAAGACTATTGAATTCAAATGGGATTTATTGGAAAGAATTAAACGCGACTCTGAAGATTGGGACCTCGACAATGGTAAGGAGTCAGGTATGACACCTAGTTTTGATTGTGTTAAATCTTTTATGGATACCGATATTTTTCGTAAATTTAGCACTAAATATGGGCTTGACTCTGAGATAGTAGCTTCTTTCTATGAATCTTTTGCTACTTATGTTGATCTCCCCAAGGAGAAAGTGGTTTAAATGTCATCCTCCCATAGAAGTAAAAGTAGTTGCACATATTAAAGTTGAAGAAAATAATATCACTTATAATGATCCTATTGTTCCTACTTCTTATGTTGAGAAACCACCTTTCCCTGTTAGGATAAAGGATCATGCTAAAGCTTCAACTATGGTTCGTAAAAGCAATATTAAAACATATACACCTCCTGAGCAAGTTAAAGTTGAACCTAATATTGCTATTGTTAAAGATCTCTTGTCTGATAATATTGATGGGCATGTTATTTATTTCTATAATGAAACTGCTAGAACTGCTAAACCCCGTGATAAAGATAAACCTAGACCTGTAGTAGGCATGCCTGTTATTTCTGTTAAAATAGGAGATCATTGTTATCATGGCTTATGTGATATGGGTGCCAGTGTTAGTGCAATACCGTATTCCTTATACAAAGAAGTTATGCATGATATTGCACCTGCTGAGATGGAAGATATTGATGTCACAATTAAACTTGCCAATAGAGATACTATTTCACCAATGGGAATTGTTAGAGATGTTGATGTCCTGTGTGGGAAAACTAAATATCCTGCTGATTTTCTTGTTCTTGGTTCCCCACAAGATAGCTTTTGTCCCATTATATTTGGTAGACCCTTCTTAAATACTGTTAATGCTACCATAGATTGCAAAAGAGAGGTTGTTACTGTCGGTTTAGATGATATGACTCATGAATTTAATTTTTCTAAATTTAGTAGACAACACCATGAAGAAGAATTACCTAGTAAGGATGAAATTATTGGTCTTGCTTCTATTGCCGTACCTCCTAGTGATCCTTTAGAACAATATTTGCTAGACCATGAAAATGATATGTTTATGGATGAAAGAAGGGAATTAGATGAAGTATTCTTTAAACAGGAACCTATTCTAAAAAATAATTTACATGTTGAAATCCTAGGGGATCCTCCTCCACCCAAGGGTGATCCCGTGTTTGAGCTTAAACCGTTACCTGATACTCTTAAATATGCTTATCTTGATGAGAAAAAGATATATCCTGTTATTATTAGTGCTAACCTTTCAGAAAATGAAGAAGAGAGATTATTGAAAACTCTGAAGAAGCACCGTGCTGCTATTGGGTATACTCTTGATGATCTTAAGGTCATTAGTCCCACTATATGTCAACATAAAATTAATTTGGAAGAAGATGCTAAACTAGTTTGTGATCATCAACGCCGGCTGAATCCTAAAATGAAAGAAGTGATAAGAAAGGAGATACTAAAGCTCCTTGAGGCAGGTATAATTTATCCCGTTGCTGATAGTCAGTGGGTGAGCCCTGTCCATTGTGTCCCTAAGAAGGGAGGTATTACTGTTGTCCCTAATGATAAAGATGAATTGATTCCTCAAAGAATTATTACAGGTTATAGGATGGTAATTGATTTCCGCAAATTAAATAAGGCTATGAAAAAAGATCATTACCCCTTACCTTTTATTGATCAAATGCTAGAAAGATTATCCAAACATACACATTTTGCTTTATAGATGGTTATTCTGGTTTCTCTCAAATACCAGTGTCAGCCAAAGATCAATCAAAGACTACTTTTACATGCCCTTTTGGTACTTTTGCTTATAGACGTATGCCTTTTGGTTTATGTAATGCACCTGCTACCTTTCAAAGATGCATGATGGCTATATTCTCTGACTTTTGTGAAAAGATTTGTGAGGTTTTCATGGACGACTTTTCCGTCTATGGATCTTCTTTTGATGATTGCTTGAGCAACCTTGATCGAGTTTTGCAGAGATGTGAAGAAACTAATCTTGTCTTGAATTGGGAAAAGTGCCACTTTATGGTTAATGAAGGTATTGTCTTGGGGCATAAAGTTTCTGAAAGAGGTATTGAAGTTGATAAAGCCAAGGTTGATGATATTGAAAAGATGCCATGTCCCAAGGACATCAAAGGTATAAGAAGCTTCCTTGGTCATGCCGGTTTTATAGGAGGTTCATTAAGGACTTCTCGAAAATCTCTCGGCCTCTAACTAATTTATTACAAAAAGATATACCATTTGTCTTTGATGATGATTGTGTAGAAGCATTTGAAATACTTAAGAAAGCATTGATCTCTGCACCTATTGTTCAGCCACCTGATTGGAATTTACCCTTTGGAATTATGTGTGATGCTTGTGATTATGCTGTAGGTGATGTTCTAGGACAAAGAGTTGATAAGAAACTAAATATTATTCAATATGCTAGTAAAACTCTAGACAACGCTCAAAGAAATTATGCTACTATTGAAAAAGAATTCTTAGCAGTTGTATTTGCTTGTGATAAGTTTAGACCTTATATTGTTGATTCTAAAGTAACTATTCACACTGATCATGCTGCTATTAAATATCTTATGGAAAAGAAAGATGCTAAACCTCGACTTATTAGATGGGTTCTCTTACTACAAGAATTTGATTTGCACATTGTTGATAGAAAAGGAGCTGAGAACCCCGTTACAGACAACTTGTCTAGGTTAGAAAATGTGCTTGATGACCCACTACCTATTGATGATAGCTTTCCTGATGAGCAATTAAATGTCATAAATGCTTCTCATACTGCTCCATGGTATGCTGATTATGCTAATTACATTGTTGCTAAGTTTATACCACCTAGTTTCACATACTATCAAAAGAAAAAGTTCTTCTATAATTTGAGGCATTACTTTTGGGATGACCCACATCTTTATAAAGAAGGAGTAGATGGTATTATTAGACGTTGTGTACCTGAGCATGAAAAGGAACAGATCCTACGCAAGTGTCACTCCGAAGCTTATGGAGGACACCATGCTGGAGATAGAACTGCACATAAGGTACTGCAATCTGGTTTTTATTGGCCTACTCTCTTCAAGGATGCCCGTAAGTTTGTCTTATCTTGTGATGAATGTCAAAGAATTTGTAATATTAGTAGACGTCAAGAAATGCCTATGAATTATTCACTTGTTATTGAACCATTTGATGTTTGGGGCTTTGACTATATGGGACCTTTTCCTTCCTCTAATGGTTATACACATATTTTAGTTGTTGTTGATTACGTTACTAAGTGGGTAGAAGCTATTCCAACTAGTAGTGCTGATCATAACACTTCTATTAAAATGCTTAAATAAGTTATTTTTTCCAAGATTTGGAGTCCCTAGATATTTAATGACTGATGGTGGTTCACATTTTATTCATGGTGCTTTCCGTAAAATGCTTGCTCAATATGATGTTAATCATAGAATTGCATCTCCTTATCACCCTCAGTCTAGTGGTCAAGTAGAATTGAGTAAAAGAGAGCTCAAATTAATTTTGCAAAAGACTATTAATAGGTCTAGAAAGAATTGGTCCAAGAAACTTGATGATGCATTATGGGCCTATAGAACTGCATATAAAAATCCTATGGGTATGTCTCCGTATAAAATGGTCTATGGAAAAGCATGTCACTTACCTCTCGAACTAGAACACAAGGCTTATTGGGCTATTAAAGAACTTAATTATGATTTTAAACTTGCCGGTGAGAAGAGGTTATTTGATATTAGCTCACTTGATGAATGGAGAACCCAAGCCTACAAAAATGCCAAGTTGTTTAAAGAAAAAGTTAAAAGATGGCATGACAAAAGAATACAAAAGCGTGAGTTTAATGTAGGTAACTATGTATTGTTATACAACTCTCCTTTAAGATTTTTTGCCGGAAAACTCCTCTCTAAATGGGAAGGTCCTTACGTTATCGAGGAGGTCTACCGTTCCGGTGCCATAAAAATCAACAACTTCGAAGGCACCAATCCGAAGGTGGTGAATGGTTAAAGAATCAAACACTATATCTCAGGTAATCCCATAAATGTTGAAACCAATGTTATTGAAACCGTAACCCCGGAGGAATACATAAAGGACACTTTCCAGAACGTTTCAGACTCTGAAAAGGAATAGGTATGTGGTACGGTAAGTAAACCGACTCCAAAACAGTTTTTAAGGAAATATTTCTCCATTTTGGAATATTTAGAAAAATAGAAAAATAAGCAGCAGTCCGGGAAGGACATGAGGGCTCCACGAGGGTGGAGGACGCGCCCTACCCTACTAGGCGCGCCCCCTACCTCGTGGGCACCTCGTGTGCTCTCTGGATTCCGTTTTCGTACACGACACATATTTTGGTCGGTAAAAATTCATTATATAATCTCCCGGGGTTTTGACTCCCGTATCACGCAAAAATCTCTTGCCTTTGTTTTGAGTTGTCTTGCTGCAGACAGAGCAACATGTCGTCCCAGGATTCGGAAGGAAAAAGCTATGTGGCTGATTACCTTGCAGATCCTAAGGTCTATGGGGATGTGGAGCATTGTGGTTGGACTATGGAAGAAGAATAGGACTATGAACCCAAGGGAAAGGAGGAGACGAGCTCAGATGAAGATGAAGTCCCACTACCTCAACCTGGGGACATGCATGTGGAGTTCAAAAAGTCAAGCCTCCCGGATAGGGTAAAGAAACCTAAGATCGAGTTTATCCCTTTTTGCCTCTTGCAGGAGAACAAGCAGGAACTATGCAAAAAGATACTGAGCTTGGAGCAGGAGATCGAGGACCTAAGGGACCAAAATTCTGTCCTCAAACGCAAATTAAGGAAGAAGCCTACGCCATCAACAAAATCTCCACCGTCACCACCAACAAAGAAGAATTGAGTATCTGGTATGGGCACTCCACTTGGCAACTGCCAAGCTTGGGGGAGTGCCCCGGTATCGTATCACCATCACTCTATCTTTACCGTTTTTCTTAGTTCGATCCTTTTGGTAGTATCTTGATCTAGTAGAATAAAAGTTCTTAGTATGATCTAGTTGTGAGTTTTGCTTTATTATCCTTCTATGTAATCGAGTCCGTGAGCTATATAATAAAGATTAGTGCTGAGTTAAGGGCTTGATTATTTTGCCATGATCCTAAAGGAATAAAAGAAAAGAGAAAGAAATAAAAGGAAACAAAGAGATCATATGAGTCTTATGGAGAGTAATGAGCTCACATAGAAAGAGTTTGATGAAAAAAAGTTATTGAGGGTTGACAAACACAGTTTTGGTCATCGTTGCAATTAATAGGAAGTAATAAAGAAAGAGAGGTATTCACATATAAATACACTATCTTGGACATCTTTTAGGATTGTGAGCACTCATTAAAATATGACATGCTAAAGAGTTGACGTTGGACAAGGAAGACAACGTAATGGGTTATGTTTTCTTACATCTGAGATAAATTATATTGTCTTGGATCTTCCAACATGATGAGCCTGCCTTTCCCCCTCATGCTAGCCAAATTCATTGCACCAAGTAGAGATACTACTTGTGCTTCCAAACACCCTTAAACCAGTCTTGCCATAAGAGTCCACCATATCTACCTATGGATTGAGTAAGATATTATATGACAAAGAATTATGTAAGTTGATGTTCTAAGAATGATCATGATGCCTGTTGGGGAACGTAGCAATTTCAAAAAATTTCCTACGCACATGCAAGATCATGGTGATGCATAGCAACGAGAGGGGAGAGTGTTGTCTACGTACCCTCGTAGACCGTTCGCGGAAGCGTTATATCAACGCGGTTGATGTAGTCGTGCGTCTTCACATCTGACCGATCCAAGTACCGAAAGCACGGCACCTCTGAGTTCTGCACACGTTCGGCTCGGTGACGTCCTCGCCTTCTCGATCCAGCAAGAGGGGCAAAGTAGTAGATGAGTTCCGGCAGCACGACGGCGTGGTGATGGTGTTGGTGAAGAACAATCTCCGCAGGGCTTCGCCTAAGCACTACGAAAACTATGACGGAGGATAAACTAGAGGGGACGGGGTTGCCGACACATTGCTTGGTGTTTCTTGATGTGTCTTTGGTGCTAGCCCTGCCCCTCTATTTATATGTTGAGCCCTGGGGTCGAAACTTGGAGTAAAATCCTCCTCAAAGTCAGTTTCACCTGAAAGGCAAGAGTCCTTCTCGGACTCCAGGGCTAGACGCCAGGGTTCCTGGCGTCTACCCCCTAGACGCCAGGGTTCCTGGCGTCTAGCCTCTGGTCTCCGCAAAACTTCCTTTTGCACTTTCCAAAAGCCTCGTGGGCTTTCCCCTTTGGCCCAGATAAAGTGTTCTCGTGCCCAAACATTTTGGGAAACATCTCGAACCCCTTAGGGTGAATTCCGGAACCCTTCCGCAGATCAAACACTACTATCCCATATATCAAACTTTATCTCCGGACCATTCCGGAGTTCCTCGTCATGTCCGTGATCTCATCCCAGACCCCGAACAACATTCGGTCATCAACATACATAACTCATATAGTACTATATCGTCAACGAACGTTAAGCGTGCGGACCCTACGGGTTCGAGAACTATGTAGACATGACCGAGACACCTCTCTGGTCAATAGCCAATAGCAGGACCTGGATGCCCATATTGGCTCCTACATATTCTACGAAGATCTTTAACGGTCAGACCGCATAACAACATACGTTGTTCCCTTTGTCATCGGTATGTTACTTGCCCGAGATTCGATCGTCGGTATCTCAGTACCTAGTTCAATCTCGTTACCGGCAAGTCTCTTTACTCGTTTCGTAATACATCATCCGCAACTAACTCATTAGTTGCAATGCTTGCAAGGCTTATAGTGATGTGCATTACCGAGTGGGCCTAGAGATACCTCTCCGACAATCGGAGTGACAAATCCTAATCTCGAAATACGCCAACCCAACAAGTACCTTTGGAGACACCTGTAGAGCACCTTTATAATCACCCAGTTACGTTGTGATGTTTGGTGGCACACAAAGTGTTCCTCCGGTAAACGGGAGTTGCATAATCTCATAGTCATAGGAACATGTATAAGTCATGAAGAAAGCAATAGCAACAAACTAAACGATCAAGTGCTAAGCTAATGGAATGGGTCAAGTCAATCACATCATTCTCCTAATGATGTGATCCCGTTAATCAAATGACAACTCATGTATATGGTTAGGAAACTTAACCATCTTTGATCAATGAGCTAGTCAAGTAGAGGCATACTAGTGACACTCTGTTTGTCTATGTATTCACACATGTATTATGTTTCCGGTTAATACAATTCTAGCATGAATAATAAACATTTATCATGATACAAGGAAATAAATAATAACTTTATTATTGCCTCTAGGGCATATTTCCTTCAGTCTCCCACTTGCACTAGAGTCAATAATCTAGTTCACATCGCCATGTGATTTAACATCAATAGTTCACATACCATGTGATTAACACCCATAGTTCACATCGACATGTGACCAACACCCAAAGGGTTTACTAGAGTCAATAATCTAGTTCACATCGCTATGTGATTAACACCCAAAGAGTACTGAGGTGTGATCATGTTTTGCTTGTGAGAGAAGTTTAGTCAACGGGTCTGCCACATTCAGATCCGTGAGTATTTGCAAATTTCTATGTCAACAATGCTCTGCATGGAGCTACTCTAGCTAATTGCTCCCACTTTCAATATGTATCCAGATTGAGACTTAGAGTCATCTGGATCAGTGTCAAAACTTGCATCAACGTAACCCTTTACGACGAACCTTTTGTCACCTCCATAATCGAGAAACATATCCTTATTCCACTAAAGATAATTTTGACCAATGTCCAGTGATCTACTCATAGATCACTATTGTACTCCCTTGCCAAACTCAGGGCAGGGTATACAATAGGTCTGGTACACAGCATGGCATACTTTATAGAACCTATGGCTGAGGCATAGGGAATGACTTTCATTCTCTCTCTATCTTCTGCCGTGGTCGGGTTTTGAGTCTTACTCAACTTCAAACCTTTGTAACATAGGCAAGAACTCCTTCTTTGACTGTTCCATTTTGAACTACTTCAAAATCTTGTCAAGGTATGTACTCATTGAAAAACTTATCAAGCGGCTTGATCTAGCTCTATAGATCTTGATGCTCAATATGTAAGCAGCTTCACTGAGGTCTTTCTTTGAAAAACTCCTTTCAAACATTCCTTTATGCTTTGCAGAATAATTCTACATTATCTCCGATCAACAAAATGTCTTTCACATATACTTATTAGAAATGTTGTAGTGCTCCCACTCACTTTCTTGTAAATATAGGCTTCACCGCAAGTCTGTATAAAACTATATGCTTTGATCAACTTATCAAAGCGTATATTCCAACTCCGAGATGCTTGCACCAGTCCATAGATGGATCGCTGGAGCTTGCATATTTTGTTAGTACCTTCAGGATTGACAAAACCTTCTGGTTGCATCATATACAACTCTTCTTTAATAAATCCATTAAGGAATGCAGTTTTGTTTATCCATTTGCCAGATTTCATAAAATGCGGCAATTGCTAACATGATTCGGACAGACTTAAGCATAGATACGAGTGAGAAACTCTAATCGTAGTCAACACCTTGAACTTGTCGAAAACCTTTTTGCGACAATTCTAGCTTTGTAGATAGTAACACTACTATCAGCGTCCGTCTTCCTCTTGAAGATCCATTTAATCTCAATGGCTCACAGATCATTTGGCAAGTCAATCAAAGTCCATACTTTGTTCTCATACATGGATCTCATCTCAAATTTCATGGCCTCAAGCCATTTCGCAGAATCTGGGCTCATCATCGCTTCCTCATAGTTTGTAGGCTCGTCATGGTCAAGTAACATGACCTCCAGAACAGGATTATCGTACCACTCTGGTGCGGATCTCACTCTAGTTTACCTATGAGGTTCGGTAGTAACTTGATCTGAAGTTACATGATCATCATCATTAGCTTCCTCACTAATCGGTGTAGTAGTCATAGGAACAGATTTCTGTGATGAACTACTTTCCAATAAGGGAGCAGGTACAACTACCTCATCAAGTTCTACTTTCCTCCCACTCACTTCTTTCGAGAAAAACTCCTTTTCTAGAAAGGATCCATTCAAAGCAACGAATATATTGCCTTCGGATCTGTGATAGAAGGTGTACCCAACATTTTCTTTTGGGTATCCTATGAAGACGCACTTCTCCGATTTGGGTTAGAGCTTATCAGGTTGAAACTTTTTCACATAAGCATTGCAACCTCAAACTTTAAGAAACGACAGCTTAGGTTTCTTGCCAAACCATAGTTCATACGGTGTCGTCTCAACGGATTTAGATGGTGCCCTATTTAACGTGAATGTAGCTGTCTCTAATGCATAACCCCAAAACAATAGTGGTAGATCAGTAAGAGACATCATAGATCGCACCATATCTAATAAAGTACGGTTATGACATTCGGTCACACCATTACACTGTGGTGTTCCAGGTGGCGTGAGTAGTGAAACTATTTCACATTGTTTTAACTGAAGGCCAAACTCTTAACTCAAATATTTTACCTCTGCGATCATATCGTAGAAACTTTTATTTTCTTGTTACGATGATTCTCCACTTCACTCTGAAATTCTTTGAACTTTTCAAATGTTTCAGACTTGTGTTTCATTAAGTAGATATACCCATATCCGCTCAAATCATCTGTGAAGGTCAGAAAATAACAATACTTGCCGTGAGCCTTAACACTCATCGGACCGCATACATTAGTATGTATTATTTCCAATAAGTCAGTTGCTCGCTCCATTGTTCCGGAGAACGGAGTCTTAGTCATCTGGCCCATGAGGCATGGTTCGCAAGCATCAACTGATTCCAAAAGCCCATCAGCATCGATTTTCTTCATGCGCTTTACACCAATATGACCTAAACGGCAGTGCCACAAATAAATTGCACCATCATTATTAACTTTGCATCTTTTGGTTTCAATATTATGAATATGTGTATCACTACGATCGAGATCCAACGAACCATTTTCATTGAGTGTGTAACCATATAAGGTTTTATTCATGTAAACAGAACAATAATTTATTCTCTTACTTAAATGAATAACCGTATTGCAATAAACATGATCAAATCATATTCATGCTCAACGCAAACACCAAATAACACTTACTTAGGTTCAACACTAATCCCAAAAGTATAGGGAGTGCACGATGATGATCATATCAATCTTGGAACCACATCCAACACACATCGTCACTTCACCCTTAACTAGTCTATGTTCATTCTGCAACTCCCATTTCGAGTTACTACTCTTAGCAACTGAACTAGTATCAAATACCGAGGGGTTGCTACGAACACTAGTAAAATACACATCAATAATCTGTATATCAAATATACCTTTGTTCACTTTGCCATCCTTCTTATCCGCCAAATACTTGGGGCAGTTCCGCTTCTAGTGACCAGTCCCTTTGTAGTAGAAGCACTCAGTCTCAGGCTTAGGTCCAGACTTGGGCTTCTTCACTTGAGCAGCAACTTGCTTTCCGTTCTTCTTGAAGTTCCCTTTCTTCCCTTTGCCCTTTTTGAAACTAGTGGTCTTTGTCAACCATCAACACTTGATGCTTTTCTTGATTTCTACCTTCGTCGATTTCAGCATCACGAAGAGCTTGGGAATTGTTTCCGTTATCCCTTGCATATCATAGTTCATCACGAAGTTCTACTAACTTGGTGATGGTGACTAGAGAATTCTGTCAATCACTATTTTATCTAGAACATTAACTCCCACTTGATTCAAGCAATTGTAGTACCCAGACAATCTGAGCACATGCTCACTGCTTGAGCTATTCTCCTCCATCTTTTAGCTATAGAACTTGTTGGAGACTTCATATCTCTCAACTCGGGTATTTGCTTGAAATATTAACTTCAACTCCTAGAACATCTCATATGGTCCATGACGCTCAAAACATCTTTGAAGTCCCGATTCTAAGCCGTTTAAGCATGGTGCACTAAACTATCAAGTAGTCATCATATTGAGCTAGCCAAATGTTCATAACATCTGCATCTGCTCCTGCAATAGGTTTGTCACCTAGCGGTGCATCAAAAACATATTTCTTCTGTGCAACAATGAGGATAAACCTCAGATCACGGATCCAATCTGCATCATTGCTACTAACATCTTTCAACTTAGTTTTCTCTAGGAACATATCAAAAGTAAAACAGGGGAGCTAAACGCGAGCTATTGATCTACAACATAGATATGCTAATACTACCAGGACTAAGTTCATGATAAATTAAAGTTCAATTAATCATATTACTTAAGAACTACCACTTAGAAAGACATCCCTCTAATCTTCTAAGTGATCACGTGATTCAAATCAACTAAACCATAACCGATCATCATGTGAAATGGAGTAGCTTTCAATGGTGAACATCAATATGTTGATCATATCTACTATATGATTCACGCTCGACCTTTCGGTCTCAGTGTTCCGAGGCCATGTATGCATATGCTAGGCTCGTCAAGTTTAACCTAAGTATTCTGCGTGTGCAAAAACTGGCTTGCACCCGTTGTAGATGGACGTAGAGCTTATCACACCCGATCATCACGTGGTGTCTGGGCACGACGAACTTTGGCAACGGTGCATACTCAGGGAGAACACTTTTATCTTGAAATTTAGTGAGAGATCATCTTATAATGCTACCGTCAATCAAAGCAAGATAAGATGCATAAAAGATAAACATCACATGCAATCAATATAAGTGATATGATATGGCCATCATCATCTTGTGCTTGTGATCTCCATCTCCGAAGCACCGTCATGATCACCATCGTCACCGGCACGACACCTTGATCACCATCGTAGCATCATTGTCGTCTCGCCAATCTTATGCTTCCACGACTATCGCTACCGCTTAGTGATAAAGTAAAGCATTACAGCGCAATTGCATTGCATACAATAAATCGACAACCATATGGCTCCTGCCAGTTGCCGATAACTCGGTTACAAAACATGATCATCTCATACAATAAGATTTAGCATCATGTCTTGACCATATCACATCACAACATGCCCTGCAAAAACAAGTTAGTCGTCCTCTACTTTGTTGTTGCAAGTTTTACGTGGCTGCTACGGGCTTAAGCAAGAACCGTTCTTACCTACGCATCAAAACCACAACGATAGTTTGTCAAGTTGGTGCTGTTTTAACCTTCGCAAGGACCGGGCGTAGCCACACTTGGTTCAACTAAAGTTGGAGAAACTGACACCCGCCAGCCACCTATGTGCAAAGCACGTCGGTAGAACCAGTCTCGCGTAAGCGTACGCGTAATGTCGGTCCGGGCCGCTTCATCCAACAATACCGCCGAACCAAAGTATGACATGCTGGTAAGCAGTATGACTTATATCGCCCACAACTCACTTGTGTTCTACTCGTGCACAACATCAATGCATAAAAGCTAGGCTCGGATGCCACTATCGGGGAACGTAGTAATTTCAAAAAAATTCCTATGCACACGCAAGATCATGGTGATGCATAGCAACGAGAGAGGAGAGTGTTGTCTATGTACCCTCGTAGACCATTCGCGGAAGCGTTATATCAACGCGGTTGATGTAGTCATGCGTCTTCATGCCCGACCGATCCAAGTACCGAAAGCACGGCACCTCCGAGTTCTGCACACGTTCAGCTCGGTGACGTCCTCACCTTCTCGATCCAGCAAGAGGGGCGAAGTAGTAGATGAGTTCCGGCAGCACGACGGCGTGGTGATGGTGTTGGTGAAGAATAATGTTCGCAGGGCTTCGCCTAAGCACTACGAAAACTATGACGGAGGATAAACTAGAGGGGACGAGGTTGCCGGCACACAGCTTGGTGTTTCTTGATGTGTCTTTGGTGCTAGCCCTACCCCTCTATTTATATGTTGAGCCCTGGGGTCGAAACTTGGAGTAAAAGCCTCCTCAAAGTCGGTTTCACCCGAAAGGCAAGAGTCCTTCTCGGACTCCAGGGCTAGACGCTAGGGTTCCCGGCTTCTACCCCCTAGAGGCCAGGGTTCCTGGCGTCTAGCCTTTGGTCTCCTCAAAACTTCCTTTTGCACTTTCCAAAAGCCTCGTGGGCTTTCCCCTTTGGCCCAGATAAAGTGTTCTCGTGCCCAAACATTTCTGGAAACATCCGAAACCCTTCCGGAGATCAAACGCTACTATCCCATATATCAAACTTTATCTCCGGACCATTCCAGAGTTCCTCGTCATGTCCGTGATCTCATCACGGACTCCAAACAACATTCGGTCATCAACATACATAACTCATATAGTACTATATCATCAACGAACGTTAAGCGTGCGGACCCTACGGGTTCGAGAACTATGTAGACATGACCGAGACACCTCTCTGGTCAATAACCAATAGCGGGACCTGGATGCCCATATTGGCTCCTACATATTCTACGAAGATCTTTATCGGTCAGACCACATAACAACATACGTTGTTCCCTTTGTCATCGGTATGTTACTTGCCCGAGATTCGATCGTCGGTATCTCAATACCTAGTTCAATCTCGTTACCAGCAAGTCTCTTTACTCGTTCCGTAATACATCATCCCGCAACTAACTCATTAGTTGCAATGCTTGCAAGGCTTATAGTGATGTGCATTACCGAGTGGGCCCAGAGATACCTCTCCGACAATCGGAGTGACAAATCCTAATCTCGAAATACGCCAACCCAACAAGTACCTTTGGAGACACCTATATAGCACCTTTATAATCACCCAGTTATGTTGTGACGTTTGGTGGCACACAAAGTGTTCCTCCGGTAAACGGGAGTTGCATAATCTCATAGTCATAGGAACATGTATAAGTCATGAAGAAAGCAATAGCAACAAACTAAACGATCAAGTGCTAAGCTAACGGAATGGGTCAAGTCAATCACATCATTCTCCTAATGATGTGATCCCGTTAATCAAATGACAACTCATGTATATGGTTAGGAAACTTAACCATCTTTGATCAACGAGCTAGTCAAGTAGAGGCATACTAGTGACACTCTGTTTGTCTATGTATTCACACATGTATTATGTTTCCGGTTAATACAATTCTAGCATGAATAATAAATATTTATCATGATATAAGGAAATAAATAATAACTTTATTATTGCCTCTAGGGCATATTTCCTTCAATGCCCTCATGTCCGTATTTTATTTTTATCGACACCTCTATCTCTAAACATGTGGACATATTTTTCGATTTCGGCTTTTCGCTTGAGGACAAGCGAGGTCTAAGCTTGGGGGAGTTGATACGTCCATTTTGCATCATGCTTTTATATCAATATTTATTGCATTATGGGCTGTTATTACACATTATGTCACAATACTTATGCCTATTCTCTCTTATTTCACAAGGTTTACATAAAGAGGGAGAATGCCGACAGCTGGGATTCTGGGCTGGAAAAGGAACAAATATTACAGACCTATTCTGCACAGCTCCAAAAGTCCTGAAACTTCACGGATGATGTTTTCCAAATATATAAAAAATACCGAGCGCAAGAACCTCACCAGGGGGGCCTGATAGAGGCTAAGGTGTCCCGATGTTTCGATGAGATGGTGGCTATCGTTTTCTGTGGGAGTCGACCTTGACGATCCGACTACGAACGTGCGAGACGTCGCGCCTTAGCAATCGCTAAACCAACTTCCGAGGGTTATTGACCACGCCGGAGCACGATCAACCTGACCACGAGGATCTGTTTCCTGCGAGCAAACGAAGAACAAGCAAGAAACTGAGATTGCAATCGGGATATTGCGAATATAAGATGAAAGCTTTATTGATCAAGGTGGGGTTCTGTGACGTCTTGGTTTGGTCGTTGGACACAAACGAAGTACGCGAAGTTGCAGCTATGGCGAACTTTTAATCTAAACAAAACCCAAAGTCTAAACGACGCCCTAAGGGCTGTATATATGGAGGAAGAGGGGGGAATTTCGTGGCCCTTGAGGGTGGGGTCCAAAACCAACCCTAACTCTTGTTTCCCCACACATACGGACTCTAAAAATAGCCTATACTTAAGTATTTCGAAATTACATGGGCCTGGCCCATTAATAAGGTGACGCAGCACCTAGAATAGCCTATGGACGAATATTATAAAGTGGCATATTGTATATTTCGTCCAAGGCTTCATGCACTCCTTATGGCGGCTTCAAAGTCCTGAAATCATCACTTGTAACTCCGTTCTTGATCCCCTTGCACATGCCATCAACTCCATGCATGTTATTGCTCCAATGTTCATCCTTCTCCAAGCTAGGCCCTTCATTTGTAAGCAAAACAAATGTATCCAATTTAGGCAGCATCATAATCTCATGAACATTAGAATCATTACCAAGAAACGAAAGTACCTGGTAATTTAATTGGCGTGCGCGAGCTCTAGTAATTGGTCCAGTATATGTAACAGTAGGGGCTGTGGGTGTAACAATGGTATTGATGTCCTCATCATCCTCCCCTTCTTGAAATGAAGTCGTCCTCGACGGAAGCACATCTTCCTCACCCAAATAAGGCTTCAAATTTGCAATGTTAAAAGTGGGACTAACCCCAAAATCTACAGGTAGCTCATGTTTATATGCATTATCATTTATTTTCTCTAACACCTTAAAAGGACCATCAGCACGTGGCATTAGCTTTGATTTGCGTAGATTAGGAAATCTATCTTTACGCAAATGTAACCAAACAAGATCTCCAGGCGCAAACACAACATGTTTTCTACCCTTATCTCCAGCAAGTTTATATTTAGCATTCATACGCTCAATGTTTTCCTTAGTTAACTCATGCATTTTTACAATCAATTCAGAATGTTCTTTAGCATCAAAATTAACCTTCTCTGAAGATGGAAGAGGCAACAAATCAATAGGTGCACGAGGTAGGAAACCATACACAATTTCAAAAGGGCACATCTTAGTAGTAGAATGCAATGAATGATTATAAGCAAATTCAATATGAGGCAAGCATTCTTCCCACATTTTCTTGTTATTCTTCAAAACAGCCCTAAGCATAGTAGACAATGTTCTATTGACTACTTCAGTTTGTCCATCAGTTTGGGGGGTGACAAGTAGTACTAAAAAGCAGCTTAGTCCCCAACTTAGCCCATAAACATCTCCAAAAGTGGCTAAGAAATTTAGTATCACGATCTGAAACAATAGTATTTGGCACACCATGTAAGCGAATAATTTCACGAAAGAACAAATCAGCAACATTAACAGCATCATCGCTTTTATGACATGGTATAAAGTGTGCCATTTTCGAGAACCTATCCACGACAACAAATATGCTATCCCTCCCCTTCTTTGTTCGAGGTAAACCTAAAACAAAGTCCATAGATATATCCTCCCAAGGAACACTAGGTACAGGCAAAGGCATATATAAACCATGAGGATTGAGTCGTGACTTAGCTCTTTGACATGTAGTGCAGCGAGCAACAAAACGCTCAACATCCCGTCTCATCTTTGGCCAAAAGAAATGTGTAGCAAGTATATCCTCCGTCTTCTTGACGCCAAAGTGTCCCATTAATCCTCCTCCATGCGCCTCCTGCAACAACAAAAGATGAACGGAGCTAGCTGGAATGCATAGCTTGTTAGCACGAAACACAAATCCATCGTTAAGAACGAACTTGTTCCAAGTTCTCCCTTCCTTACAATTCTGCAATACATCTTTAAATTCAGCATCATGAACATATTGATCTTTGATGGTCTCCAAACCAAATATTTTAAAGTCAAGTTGTGAAAGCATAGTATAACGACCAGACAAGGCATCAGCAATAACACTTTCTTTACCCTTCTTGTGTTTAATGACATAAGGGAAAGTCTCAATGAATTCAACCCATTTAGCATGTCTACGGTTCAGTTTTGCTTGACTTTTAATGTGTTTCAAAGATTCATGATCAGAATGTATAACAAATTCCTTGGGCCATAAATAATGTTGCCATGTTTCTAAGGTCCGAACAAGAGCATATAATTCTTTATCATAAGTAGAATAGTTCAGACTAGGCCCACTCAATTTTTCAGAAAAGTATGCAACAGGTTTTCCATCTTGTAATAACACACCTCCTAATCCAATTCCACTAGCATCACATTCAAGCTCAAAAGTCTTATTGAAATTAGGAAGTTGGAGTAAAGGAGCATGTGTCAACTTATCTTTCAATACCGTGAAAGCTTCTTCCTGTGCGGTACCCCAAACAAAAGGCACATCCTTCTTTGTAAGCTCGTTGAGAGGTGCAGCAATGGTGCCGAAATCTCTCACAAAACGCCTATAGAAACCAGCGAGGCCAAGGAAACTCCTCACTTGTGTGACCGTTTTGGGCTGCGGCTAACTCTCAATAGCTTCAATCTTGGCTTTATCAACTTCAATTCCCTGTGGAGTAACAACATAGCCAAGAAAAGATACTCGGTCGGTGCAAAAGGTGCACTTTCCAAGGTTTCCAAACAAACGTGCATCACGTAGAGCAATAAAAACAGCACGTAAATGTTCCAAATGTTCCTCCAAAGATTTGCTATAAATCAATATGTCATCAAAGTAAACTACCACAAATCGTCCAATGAAAGCACGTAAAACTTCGTTCATTAACCTCATGAAAGTACTAGGTGCATTAGTTAACCCAAAAGGCATGACTAACCACTCATATAATCCAAACTTAGTTTTAAATGCTGTTTTCCATTCATCACCCAATTTCATACGAATTTGATGGTATCCACTACGCAAATCAACTTTGGAGAATATTGTAGAGCCACTCAATTCATCAAGCATATCATCTAGCCTAGGAATAGGATGACGATAACGAATAGTAATATTATTAATGCCTCTACAATCAACGCACATACGTGATGTACCATCCTTTTTCGGCACTAAAATGATAGGAACAACACAAGGACTAAGGGATTCGCGTATATAACCTTTGTCGAGCAGTTCTTGTACTTGACGCATAATCTCCTTCGTCTCCTCTGGATTGGTACGGTATGGTGCACGGTTGGGTAGCGAAGCACCGGGAATTAAGTCAATTTGATGCTCAATCCCTCGAATAGGTGGTAATCCCGGTGGCATGTCTTGTGGAAAGACGTCATCGAACTCCTGCAAAATGTTAGTGACAGCAGGGGGCAAAGAGGAAGGCACGTCCTCGAATGAAAATAATGCCTTTTTGCACACAAAAGCATAGCAAACAGATTTGCTAAAATCTAGCTCATCAATATCAGATTTGGTGGCAAGTAAACATGCACTTTTCAATTTAATTTCAGAAACAACAGTAGATGGTTTATTATTAGGCTTCATTTGGTGCTCAAATTCTTTTGCCACAATCTGATTTTCACTCTTATTTGTCTCCTGTTTTGCTTTATTAGCTCTATTAATATCATCTTTCAAAATGGAATCAGGAGTCATAGGAAGCAAAGTAATATTTTTATCGTTATGAACAAGAGTATACTGATTGTTTCTACCATGGTGTACAGAATTTTTATCAAATTGCCATGGTCTACCAAGTAATAAGGAACATGCTTGCATAGGTACCACATCACAATCAACATAATCAGCATATATAGAGATACTAAAATGCACACAAATAGTACGTGTTACCTTAACCTTGCCGCTGTTGTTGAACCATTGGATGTAGTAAGGATGTGGATGTGGTCTTGTGGTGAGAGATAGCTTCTCCACCTTCTCCATGCTAGCCAATTTATTGCAGCTCCCTCCATCTATGATCACGCGAACAGAACGTTCCTTCACAACTCCCTTTGTATGGAACAAATTATGCCTCTGATTTTGCTCAGCTTGTGTAACCTGCACACTCAAAACACGTTGAGCAACTAAACATTCATACCTGTCAGCATCTTCAGGAGCCATGTATTGCGTCTCATGATCAGAATCGTCTCCACCGTGTTCTTCACGTGTAATAAGAGCCAAAGTCTCCTCATCATAGTCACTAGCGGACTCATACCCACCATCCTCAGTAACAATCATCACACGCTTAGATGGGCATTCTCTCGCATAATGACCTCCACCCTTGCAACGTCGACAAATAATATCATGTGTTTGCCCTGTTGATGCCATGGATGAAGAAGAGCTCTTTGCAGGCCCAGAAGGTGTGCTCTTGGCAGATAGTGGTGATTGTGCTTGCTTTATTGTATCACGGTTGGAGGTGGCAGCCGACGGAGGCGCCGGTGTAGCAGAACGTGTGGAAGTAGATGATGCACGTGGTGTCCATGATGAAGGTCGACCTGCAAAAAAGTTACTCCGCGCCAATGCCTGTCGATCCTGCACTTCACGTTCAGCTTTACAAGCAAGATGGAATAAACGAGTGATATTAGTATACTCCTTATACTCTAGAATCGTCTGAATCTCTCTATTTAATCCACCCATAAAACGTGCAAGCATAGCTTCATTCTCCTCAACAATACCACATCTAATCATGCCAGTTTGTAATTCCTGATAATATTCTTCTACAGAATTTTTTCCCTGTCTTAAGCGCTGCAATTTTTGAAGTAATTCACGTTGATAATATGGTGGAACCCAACGAATACGCATAGCAGTTTTCAAAGCAGCCCAAGTAGCCGGAATAGGATATAATCTACAATGCTCAGACCACCAAACACATGCAAAACTAGTGAAAGCACAAACAGCAGCAGGAACACGTCTCTCCTCGGGATATTGTAAACATGTAAATCGTTGTTCAGTTTCTAACTCCCAAGTAAGATATATATCAGGAACATATCTACCCTCAAATGGTGGAATATTCAATTTTAGTTTAGGGAGATGGTCATGATCTCGTACCTGAGGGTGATCCCTACCATTGCCATTATTTGCATGTGGACGACCTGGTGGTTGCTGTGCTGGTGGTGGCACGTAGTTCTGATTTTGATCAACCTCATCCTCATAATCTCCCACATAATCATCCTCCTCCACATCAGCAGTAGGAGCCACAGAAGTATCAACAGCAGCACCAGCAGTTTGGCCCGACTGAAGAGGGACACGGCTCGCTCGGCGGAGGGCTGTTTCCCGACGTGGAGGTAGTCGATGTTGTTGCTGTTGTTGCAGAGGTGCGGCAGGAGCAGCCAGTGGTGGTGGTGGAAGACGCGAAAGCAATTCAGCAAACTTGTTATCGAGCTTTGTTTCAAACGTCTTCTCCATGCCATCTATCTTCTCCATGGCCTCTTCAAATCTGTTTATCACATCTTGCACCTGTCCACTCATCATTTGCTGAAACGTATCATGAAGCTCCTTGTTCGTCAAGTTCTCCCAGTCAGTCTCGTCGACTTGTGATCCTGGCATGGTTAGCAGCAATAGAAACACACAAGAATATGATCCTACAGACTACTAACAAGTGGTGGTGGTGGCGGGTGTCACAAATCCGTCAAGCAAATCTCAAATTCTTACCAGTTCTTACCTAGCAGCAGGCGGTGATCGGCAACCATTGTAGTCAAAACTCTCAAAAGCTTGGATAGAGAGATTGCCAGGGAGAGTCAAACGCACGATGTAGATGTATGTGGAGCTATGAAGGCTTATAGTATGGTAGCAAAAAGGGTCAGCAATAATCAATTCAGAGATGCAAAGTTGAATAAATGCTCAACGATGGTACTGTGCTGGTCCTAGGCTAGATCGTGCTAGAGACGCGAGCCTAGAACACTAACAAAATCACGGTGCTGCACGTAAATAAGGGAAAAGCACACTCTGGAACTCTTTTTTTTTCGCTCTTTTTTTGCGCTCCTTTTTTTTGCGCTCCTCTTTTTTTTTTGCGAAAAATCACTATAATGGCAAGTGTCTCAAAACTCTTCCCTCGTCAAACTGATAGGATGGGCACGAATTTTTTTTTTCGGAAATCAGGGCAGCGACGACGAAAAAGTGCGACAAAAAATCACTATGATGGCACGTGGCTCAAAAGACTCAGAAAAGCCTAAAAATAGGATAGGGAAAAAAATTTTGCCTGTGAAATTTTTGGCCTAAAAACTGCCCGGGGGTCTCCAGACTCTTTTTTTTCCGAGACCTACGCAGGCAAGGAAACACGAATCAGAATTTAGATTGATCTCAAGAACAAACCTAATATGAGAAGAACTCGGATTGGTGGTGGATATATGGTTGTGGTATATGGCAGCGGTGGTGGTATATGGTAGCGGTGGTGGTATATGGATACAGATTGGTGGTGGTATATGGATATGGATTCAGAGCGGTGGCGGATAAGCAAAAGTGGTAGATGGGCGATGCTGATGGTGCGGCGGCGGCGTGACAACTTATGACCAGAACTTGAAACTCTAAGACCAGCAACTTGACACGACGATGCAACCGCAAATTCAACAAAGCAAAAACCCTAAAAAGATAATGTAAAGGCTCAGATTGGTTCCGATATGATGAACTAACCCTAATTTTTTTGTGTCTTTTTCGTGGACTGTAGGTATGAAGAACAGACTCGATCTAATCTATGAAAAACTGTAAAATCTCACCGAGCAACCTGGAAATCTGATACCACTTGATAGAGGCTAAGGTGTCCCGATGTTTCGATGAGATGGTGGCTATCGTTTTCTGTGGGAGTCGACCTTGACGATCAGACTATGAACGTGCGAGATGTCGCGCCTTAGCAATCGCTAAACCAGCTTCCGAGGGTTATTGACCACGCCGGAGCACGATCAACCTGACCACGAGGATCTGTTTCCTGCGAGCAAATGAAGAACAAGCAAGAAACTGAGATTGCAATCGGGATATTGCGAATATAAGATGAAAGCTTTATTGATCAAGGTGGGGTTTTGTGACGTCTTGGTCTGGTCGTTGGACACAAACGAAGTACGCGAAGTTGCAGCTATGGCGAACTTTTAATCTAAACAAAACCCAAAGTCTAAACGACGCCCTAAGGGCTGTATATATGGAGGAAGAGGGGGGAATTTCGTGGCCCTTGAGGGTGGGGTCCGAAACCAACCCTAACTCTTGTTTCCCCACACATACGGACTCTAAAAATAGCCTATACTTAAGTATTTCGAAATTACATGGGCCTGGCCCATTAATAAGGTGACGCAGCACCTAGAATAGCCTATGGACGAATATTATGAAGTGGCATCTTGTATATTTCGTCCAAGGCTTCATGCACTCCTTATGGCGGCTTCAAAGTCCTGAAATCATCACTTGTAACTCCGTTCTTGATCCCCTTGCGCATGCCATCAACTCCATGCGTGTTCTTGCTCCAATGTTCATCCTTCTCCAAGCTAGGCCCTTCATTTGTAAGCAAAACAAATGTATCCAATTTAGGCAGCATCATAATCTCATGAACATTAGAATCATTACCAAGAAACAAAAGTACCTGGTAATTTAATTGGCGTGCGCGAGCTCTAGTAATTGGTCCAGTATATGTAACAGTAGGGGCTATGGGTGTAACAATGGTATTGATGTCCTCATCAGGGCCACACCCTTCCCACGAGGGTGGGGGGCGCGCCCTACCCCCCAGGGCGTGCCCCCTACCTCGTGGGCCCCTTGGTGGCACTCCGGTGGCCATCTTCTTCTATACGAAGTCTTTCGATGGAAAAAAACCATAAGCCATCTTCTCGGACGAAACTCCGCCGCCACGAGGCGGAACCTTGGCGGAATCAATCTAGGGCTCTGGCGGAGCTGTTCTGTCGGGGAAACTTCCCTCCCAGAGGGGAAATCATCGCCATCGTCATCACCAACGCTCCTCTCATCGGGAGAGGGCAATCTCCATCAACTTCTTCATTAGCACCATCTCATCTCAAAACCCTAGTTCATCTCTTGTATCCAATTCTTGTCTCCGAGTCCGGGATTGGTGCTAGTAGGTTGCTAGTAGTGTTAATTACTCCTTGTAGTTGATGCTAGTTGGTTTAATTGTTGGAAGATCATATGTTCAGATCCTATATGCATATTAATACCCCTATGATTATGAACGTGCTTATGCTTTGTGAGTAGTTACTTTTGTTCCTGAGGACATGGGAGAGGTCTTGCTATTAGTAGTCATGTGAATTTGGTATTCGTTTGATATTTTGATGAGATGTATGTTGCCTCTCCTCTAGTGGTGTTATGTGAACGTCGACTACATTACACTTCACCATTTTTGGGCCTAGAGGAAGGCATTGGTAAGTAATAAGTAGATGATGGGTTGCTAGAGTGACAAAAGCTTAAACCCTACTTTATGCGTTGCTTCGTAAGGGGCTGATTTGGATCCATATGTTTCATGCTAAGGTTAGGTTTACCTTAATACTTTTGTTGTATTTGCGGATGCTTGCAATAGAGGTTAATCATAAGTGGGATGTTTGTCCAAGTAAGGAAAGCACCCAAGCACCGGTCCACCCATATACCAAATTATCAAAGTACCGAACGGGAATCATATGAACGTGATGAAAACTAGCTTGACGATATTCCCATGTGTCCTCGGGAGCGCTTTACATCATATAAGAGTTTGTCCAGGCTTGCTCTTTGCTACAAAAGGATTGGGCCACCTTGCTGCACTTTATTTACTTTTGTTACTTGTTGCTCGTTACAAATTATCCTATCACAAAACTATCTGTTACCACTTATTTCAGTACTTGCAGAGAATACCTTGCTGGAAACCGCTTATTATTATGCTCATCGTTGGGTTTGACACTCTTACTTATCGAAAGGACTACTATAGATCCCCTATACTTGTGGGTCATCAGTTTGCACTTGGAGAAGGGCCTTGGAGGAAAAAATCATGAATGCAAAAAAATAGTTTAGAAACGAGAGGGATTTATAATGCAAGCTTGTTGCGGTCACTACTAGGAAAAGGGATATAGATGAAATTGACACTAATGGCGCAATAGACATGTGGTGCGCCACTACTATATACTAATGGCGCCCCATGTGTTGGTGCGCCATTAG
The DNA here is from genome assembly GCF_002162155.2 of Triticum dicoccoides. Classification (NCBI taxonomy): domain Eukaryota; kingdom Viridiplantae; phylum Streptophyta; class Magnoliopsida; order Poales; family Poaceae; genus Triticum; species Triticum dicoccoides. The sequence goes on from NC_041380.1 coordinate 218,260,818, forward strand.
TGTCCAAATACTAATGACGCACCACATCCACGATGCGCCATTAGTAACAAGATTTTTTTATTTTTTTAAAACTAGTAATGGCGCACCAGGGGATAGTGCGCCATCACTAGTTAAACTAGTAATGGCGCACCATATCCACGGTGCACCATTGGTACATTTTTTTCAATTTTTTTTTCAATTTTTTTTATTTTTTTTCAAAACTAGTAATGGCGCACCAGGGGATAGTGCGCCATTACTAGTTTAACTAATAATGGCGCACCACATCCACGGTGCGCCACTAGTATTTTTTTTCATTTTTTTTTATATTTTTTAAAAACTAGTAATGGTGCACCGTGGGAGTGGTGCGCCATTACTAGTTCAACTAGTAATGGTGCACCACTCCCACGGTGCGCCATTACTAACTTGGCCCAAAAATTCCATCGCATGCACCCCCTGTGGACCGCCTTTTTAGTTTTCAAAAAAATAAAAGAAAATGATGAAAATATCAAAAAAATAAAAGAAAATAAGTTTCCCAGGTGATATGTGGTCTAGTTGTTGGGAAAATTTACAAATACGAATTTCAACTTTATTTGCAAAATCTCTCTGGAATTTGTAAAATGGGCATAACTTTTGCATACGAACTCGGATTAAAAAGTTTTCTATATGAAAAATCATCTACTCGAAAAGTTACATCTGAATTTAACGGGGGAACCTCGTTAAACATTTTCAAAATCCTCAAAAACCTAACAGAAAAAAGTTACGGGGCTTTTAAGATCTGGAGGCAAAAAATTCAAAAAAATTTCAAACTTACTAGTGGCGCACCGTATGCTAGGTGCGCCACTAGTAACAGAAAAAAATTAGTTTTGATTTTTTTTCGGGATTTTTTTTCAAAATATGATACGTAATATGAACATAAGTTTGAAATGTTTTTTCAAAATTTCATCACACTCATGAACATGAACAAAGTTCTAAACATCAACAAGGTTTAATAGGATTGATATGCTAGATATATCAACAAGTGCGTGTGAAGTGAGCTGGTGCTGGATAGAACTCTGAAGTTAAGCGTGCTTGGCCTGGAGTAGTGTGAGGATGGGTGACCTTTCAGGAAGTTTGACCACAGAGTGCGATTTGACCTGAGATTAAGCATATTGACCGAGATTAAGCCATAGTGACCCGAGATTAAGAAAAAAAAATTGAAAAAAAATTGAATTTTTTTTATTACTAATGGTGCACTTCTATGTGGTGGTAATGGCGCACCTCTAGGCATACTAATGGCGAAAAACTGGTGCGCCACTAGTAGGCCTTTTCCTAGTAGTGGGTTAATTCCAAACTAATGGAATATTTTATATAGGTCCCTAATATTGGGAGGATATGTTATATAGAGAACTCACCATGTGAATTCCCTCGGTTTAAATGGATCCGAGATCCATGCAATTTATTTATTTGAGTTTAAAAAAGGTGCATGATGACATGATGCAATGCACATGATGCAAAGAAGAAAGCAATGAACCGAACAAATCACACGACGAAACCCGGAAACCCTGGAAGGAATCTGAAGCACCGGTCTTGGGGCATCACACTCGATGCTATCGCTATGTCGTGCTACCTACCACTTGTTTATAAAGTCTCCCAAATTTCCATGATAGCCTCTAACCTTTTTCACCCTTCCTAGCAAACCGTTGTTTGGCTATGTTACCGCTTTGCTCAGCCCCTCTTATAGCGTTGTTAGTTGTAGGTGCAGTTGCAGGTTGTTCCATGTTTTGACATGGATATCATGGGATATCACAATATCTCTTATTTAATTAATGCACATATATACTTGGTAAAGGGTGGAAGGCTCGGCCCTATGCCTGGTGTTTTGTTCCACTCTTGCCGCCCTAGTTTCCGTCATACCGGTGTTATGTTCCTTGATTTTGCTTCCTAACACGGTGAGGGGTATGGGGCCCTCTTGACAGTTTGCTTTGAATAAAACTCTTCCAGCAAGGCCCAACATTGGTTTTACCATTTTCCTAATAACAACTAAAACTTGCATAGGGACTTTCCAGACCCCGAGGATTTTTAATCACCCCCCCGGCCAGTGCTCCTCCGAGTGTTGGTCCAAACCGGGCGATGTTCGGTGCCCCTGGGCAACCAGGGTCTCAGCCAACCCGACGTCTTGCCGATCCGGTCTGCCCTAACAACGAGATACGTGCGGCTCCTATCGGGATTTGTCGGCACATCGGGAGGTCTTGCTGGACTTGTTTTACAATTGTCGAAATGTCTTGTGCACTGGGGTTCCGAGTCTGATCGGGTGTCTGCGATGGAGGATTGTCTTCGCGGATAGTGAGCTTGTCATGGGCTAAGTTGGGACACCCCTATAGGGTTTAAACTTTCGAGAGCCATGCCCGCGGTTATGTGGAAGATGGGAATTTGTTAATATCATGTTGTAGAGGACTTGAAATAAATCAACTAAAATACACCAACCGCGTTGCGTAACCGTGACTGTCTCTTTTCGGGTGCATTCGAGAAGAGAACATGGTTGGGTTATGTTTGAACGTAAGTAGTTCAGGATCCCTTATTGATCATTACTAGTTTGCGACCATTTGCGTAGTTTCTCATTGTACTCTTTACTCGTAAGTTAGCCACCATACATTGCTTAGTCGCTGCTGCAACCTCACCACTTATCCATTCCATACCCATTAAGCTTTGCTAGTCTTGATACCCATGGTAATGGGATTGCTGAGTCCTCGTGGTTCACAGATTACTACACCAACAGTTGCAGATACAAGTAATGCTATGATCATGACGCGAGAGCGATGTTTGCTTGTTTTGGAGTTCTTCTTATTTTTCGTCGATCTTGGGTTAGGTTCCTGGTCGGCAGCCTGGGCTAGCAGGGTGGATGTCGTTTGAGTTTCTGTTTGTGTTTCATCTGTAGTCACATGTTGTTCTATGTATGATGCATTGATGTATTCATGCGGCATGTGTATGCCTTTTGTATGTATCGTAACTATTATGTAATGGTATGATGTAATGATATCCACCTTGCAAAAGCGTGTCAATACACGGTACTATCCTTGGTGGGACCTTTGAGTTCCTTTAGGATAGAGTCAGATATTGGGCGTGGCAAGTTGGTATCAGATCCTCGACCGACCATAGGAGCCCCCTTGTTTGATCGTGTAGTTTGGCCGTTGTCGAGTCTAGAAGAAAACTTTTTCGGAGTCTAGTCATATCTGAGAGTAGGAGTTCTTATTACTCCTCAGTCCCTTCGTCGCTCTGGTGAGAAATCTTGTCGTAGGTGTTTTGATATACTCCTCTTCCCCTTCAAAACTTTTTAGGTTCACGCACTTATTTTCGTTCATTGTGATGTCAACTCTTTTCATACGGTGCTTTTCTCATCAAGTTGTTTCGATCCCCGTCACCTTTGACGAGATCAGTCCTTGGTTCTTTCTCAACGATGTTGTTATCCCGTATGAATTGTCTTTCTTTTTCCCACCCGCCCACCCCTTTTTCTTCTCGGAGCCAAAATTCTTAATCGAGTATCCATCCTACTCATGTGAAGCCTTTGCATTCTTTCCTCAATTATTTCAACCGGTGCTTTTCCTCTTCAAATTATTTGTCGATTCCCCATCCCAAGTTGCCTATGTTTTCCCGCCCTCCCACCATTTTTCTTCCCAGAGTCTAATCCTCTATTTGAGCATCAATTTTCATTCGTGTGGAGCCCCTTCAGTCTTTCCTCAATTGTCTTAACCGGTGAATTCTCGTCTAGTTCATCATTGTTCGTCTCATTTTCTTTCTAGTGGATCCAATTCAAGTTTTTCGTTGTTGATCATATCTTTTCATCGACTCAAGTGTTTCCCTTGATTGTTCGCCTCTCGCCATTTAATCATTCCGGAGTGATGAAGATATCTTAGAAGATTCATGTTTGCATTCAATTATTTCGAGGTTGTCACCTCATTCGAGTCTTTCAATCGTTCCGGTGCACCATTTCTCTCTCCAACAATCCTTTCCAATGATGCTTCTTTTCAGTGGGCCCTAACCAACAGGTCTTTTCCCAGGATCATACCAGACTCTTCCAATCTTCCCGGAGTTATTCTCAAATTCTTTTCTAAGTATGAGGTAAGTATGAAATTCATCAGTCAGATGCTTTTCCAAGATCGATTTCAAATTATTTTCATTGTTGGCTCTACCTCTTCGCTTTCATTATCCCAGAATATCCCAACAATTCTTCAGGGTGTTCCTCATTGTCGTTCTCAACCTTTGAAGACCAAAGAAAAGTTTCCCCTAAATCTTGTCCGTTCTCTCAGAGATTTGTGGTTCTAGCTTCATGTTATCCTCTCAAATTGTTTCCAGTCGTGCGATTCTTTTCTTACCCATCCGGAGTATTTCAGGAGTTGTTTTTCCATTTCGAGTATCAGGAGGCCTCCATTTTAGAAGATTCCTTCGTTCCAAGTTTCAGCTTTGTTCATTCCCATACTTGCACCGGTGCTTCGTTCAAGCATTCTTAATTAGTTCGCGATCTCTTCATTCTCTTGAATCTTAATTCCCGCAAGTATCTTTGTGCTTTTTCTAATTCTTCCCAGCGAGGAATTCTCTTTCTTCTTTCTTCATTCGTTTTCAAATTCTTATGGTGGTTTGTTCAAGATGCCTTTTTCCTTTGTTACCATATCAATTCATTCGTTCTTTCCAGCCCTACCGGTGGTTCGGGAAGAACTTCTCAAGTTTGCGCTATATCTCTCTTCAATTCTTTTTAAGAAGAATATGTGGCATGCCAAATCCATTTGTCATCAATTAAATTTGATGAAGTATAAGCATAACGTAATTATTATTCTCATTTCATCGTGTCCAAGAAATTCCTTGCTTCGAAGATTTCTCATGATGAATAATCTCTCGGTTCTAAGTCATCCATTTTTCTTTTCTGAAGTTCAAAGTTTTCTTGGTTATATCATCGGAATCTCCATCTTAATCATCGCAAGGCTCTAATTTATTCTTTTCATCCTTCAACGCCATCTCATCATCCCTTTTGTTACCGGAGTTCTTCATGGGGGTTCATCATGATTTAATTCATTCTTCAAGAGTTCATCAAGATTCTTATTGGAGCTCAAGTATCTTTTCTTCTTGCGTCTCGAAGTGCACTTAATTCTCCATATTCTTTTGAAGTGGAGTTTTGCATTTCTTCGTTCTTCTCAGCTATTCAATCATTTCCGTTTGTGGCCGGTTATCACCACATAATTTCGAGATGTTTTTCCATAAGTCCACAACAAGCTTATTCTTTTGTTGTTGATTTTCCAACAATTTCGTTCAATTCTTCCTTCTAAGCATGTTTTCAATCTCATTCATGGTAGAAGTTGTCATATTCTTCTCCGTTCTTTTCATTCAACTATTTCAATTCTTCCGGAGGCATTGTGCTGTTCCTCTCGTCAAGTACCGTTCCATCTTGTGATAATGTTCTATTCCATTCCATGTTCAACCGAGATGCTATCCCAATTCTTTCATTTTACTCCTTTTCTTGTCTTCTTCTAAGCGGAGTGGTTTCAGAGTCTATCTTATTCCTTGAGCTTTTGATTCACGTCATAAACACCGTTCTTCTTTTTACCGGAGTGCTCTTGATGTTGTTCATCTTCTCTCTTGCGCTCGTGTTTCACCTCATCCTCTTTCTCTTTCACCTCATTCCCAAGATCTCGGGACGAGATCCCTTGTTAGTGGAGGAGAGTTGTGACGCCCCTTGTCCGTTGCGCCAGGTGTCTTCCAGTCATTCGTCGTTGTTGCCATGTCATTTGCTTGTGTGTTGCATTTTGCCATGTCATCATGTGCATTGCATCCTCATATTTTCAAAACTTGCATCTAATCATTTTATCGGTTGTCTGTTTAGGAATCTGACACTCTCACATGCACCCGTTGCACCTTTCAGATCTTGTTTCGTGAGCAGGAGAAAAACATTCTCGGAATGGGCCGAGATTTGTCGAGTGGTCTTGGTATATCACCGGTAGACCACCTGTCAAATTCCGTTCCATTTGGAGGTTGTTTGATGCCCCAACGGTTAACCGCGTTAATCGAAAAAACCCCTTCTCTTTGCAGCCCAGCACCCCTCCACAATAGCCCACTAGCCCATATAAACGCCCTCCATGCTCTCCATCGTCGGATCACGATCGTGTGGGCGAAAACCACCCTCATTTGGACTCTCCTACGTCCCTCTACCTA
>NC_041380.1:218267335-218281921 GCF_002162155.2 Triticum dicoccoides
AATCAGGGCATGCCACGTCGCCCAGCCGCCTCTCCCCTCCACTCCCGTCGCGCCATGCGTCCACCCTGGCCTCCCCACTCCGCGCAGCCCGCAGCCGGCCTATGGGGCCCATCTGGCCGCCGTCGCCTCCCGCGCGGGCCCGGTCCCTGTTACCGCTTCATCGCCGGCACCGCCGGTCACCGCCACCTGCACCTCCACACCGCGCCTCGCCGCTCCGCCGCCGCCGCGCCCGCACGCCACCACTGTCGCCTCGCTGCGCTGCCACACCACCGCGCGCCACCGTCGCCACCACCTCGCCGGAAGCTCGCCGACCGGATCCACCCCCGCTTGGAAAAGATTCACCAAGTCCCTCATTCAAACACCGCCCCGCGCCGTATGTCTCCGTCCCGGAATTGCCCCGTCCACTTTTCCCCGGGGGTGAGATTTTCTCAAAGTCCCTAAAGATCCATGTCATGTGTGCATGTTTGACCGGCCATAAGTTTGTGTCGGTTGCTTCATTTTGCATGTATGATATATCAAAATGTTCATCTCTGAGTGCTCTACATGCTAGTGTAAATTGCATGCATGTTACTGTTAATCTTGATATCCTAATCATTATTGCAAGAGTGCTATATGATGTTAACTGCTGGAAATTGTCATAACTTGTTGATTTTTCTTTTTCCTAGCATTTTGTGTGTTTGTCTTTTGTGCATCGTGGCTACATGTTTTAGGAGCATCTTCGTGCCGTCTTTACAACGGTGAAATCCATGTATTTTTACGTGTCTTGTGGTGACTAGCACAAGCTTGCAAAGTGTGCCACTTGATGTTGCTCATTTATGAGACTTAGTGATTTTGCTAAGTTTGTAACTGTTACTTGATGTTGCCTCCTAAGTTCGATGCTACCATCAATTCCATGCATAATATGGAGATGCCTAGTTGACATGTTTTGATGTCCATGCTATGCTCCATCATACCATGCCTTTTGGTGCCTCATATATGTCATGTAGAGTATGTTTTCCTTGCCATGAACATGCCTAAATGATGTTCCAGTTTTCTGTTAACTTCATGATGCCATGTTGTGAGCTTGTTATTGATTAATCTATGCCTCTTTTAGAGTTGCTTCAATTACATGATTTGAAATATGCTATGAATAGTTCTCCCATATTCCAAGATTGTTAATTTTGGACTTCATATGACCTCTGTTCCAAGCTTGCAAACATGCTATGTTGTTGTTGCTGTTTTACACTTGCTGAAACTGTTACAACATTCAAAGTCTTGATGATTCCCACTAGTCTATGAGCCATATGAATATGATGCCTGGATGTTATTTTCTCCTTGTTATGTGTACTTTGATGCCATGCCCTTGGTTGCCATATACCTTGCGGTATCTTGTCTCTTTCTTGTTCTCAAGTTGACATCATGCTAAATCTATCAACTTGTTAACAACATCTTCCTTTTTTGAAAGCATCATAGTAATTACTCCATGCTTCATATGAACTTGTGCCCATGGACTAAGTTGAAGTATATCATGTCTACTACATGCCCATGTCTTTTTCATATTTATTAAAGTTGTTATGCTTGTTGTTATGTGCCTCTAAAGTCAGTATCATAATGTTATTGTTTTGCATTCCCAGATTTCCTCTAAGTCTGAGAATCAGCTTATATTTTGTTGCATCTTGTCTTTCTGCTTGTCATTGAGCTATGGGTCATATGGAGATGCTTAGTAATAATGTTTTGCCATGTTCAACCTATACTTTAATGGCATGCTTTTTTGCCATGATCTTGAACTATATCATCATTGTTTCATGCCTCCAACATGTCAATATGTTATTTCTGCTCACATGTGTGACCTGTATTTCACTAAGTCATAATCTGTGTTATTAAGTTGCTTTTTGCATTGATCGTATGGGTTTAATCCTGATGCCTATGAACCTAAACCTTAATGATATTTTAAGCATGTTGTCTATACTTTGAGTGCATATCAAGATTATGCCCATATGTTTTCGGTAGCTAGTTGTTTCCTTGATTGCAAAGTGCTTAGTTGCTATTTGGGGCAGATTGTGTTTGAAACTTGTATTGAGTGTATGTGTTGAACAGTTGCTCTGTTTTGAGCATGCTCTATATGAAACTTTCTTAGTTTTGCATGTAGTTTCATCATGCCATGTTGAATCCATGTTTTGGAGTGTTTGTGATGTTGTTTTTCTTGCATTTGCTTCAATGCCATGTTTAACCTGTTTTGATCATATCTTCTAGGCTGTAGCTCCGAATTAAACGAACTTTATATGTAACTTGACTAGAAAACCATGTAGATCATCTTGGTGCACTTTAACTTGATGTTTAACAACATCAACATTATGCGTTATTCGGATCTGAACCAATTTCGAAATTTCATATGAGGACTTACCGGAATTGTCATATGTTGTTTCCGACCTCATTTAAACTTGCTTTGATGTGTTGTTCTTGTATGCATCATCTCTTGCCATGAGTAGCGTCATGTAGCCTTGTCATGCATCATACTTGGTCGAGCATCATATCATGTTTATGTGCTTGTGTGTTTACCATGTTGTTTGCTTCTTTCCGGTTGTGCTCCTTCTCGATAGTTCCTGTTTCGTTGCGATTGTAAGGATTCGTTGGACTACGTGGCTTCGTCTTCTTCATGGACTCGTTCTTCTTTCTAGCCGGATTTCAGGCAAGATGACTGTCACCTTGGATCTCACTACTATCTTTGCTATGCTAGTTGTCTCGATGCTATCGCTGTGTCACGCTACCTACCACTTGTTTTTCAAGCCTCCCAAATTGCCATGGTAGCCTCTAACCTTTTTCATCCTTCCTACCAAACCGTTGTTTGGCTATGTTGCCGCTTTGCTCAGCCCCTCTGATAGCGTTGGTTGTTGCAGGTGCAGTTGCAGGTTGTTCCATGTTGGGACATGGATATCATGGGATATCACAATATCTCTTATTTAATTAATGCCCATATATACTTGGTAAAGGGTGCAAGGCTCGTCCCTATGCCTGGTGTTTTGTACCACTCTTGCCGCCCTAGTTTTCGTCATACCAGTTTTATGTTCCTTCATTTTGCGTCCCTAACAGGGTGAGGGGTATGGGGCCCTCTTGACAGTTCGCTTTGAATAAAACTCTTCCAGCAAGGCCCAACATTGGTTTTACCATTTGCCTAATAACAACCTAAACTTGCATCGGGACTTTCTAGACCACGAGGATTTTTAATCAACCCCCCCGGGCCAGTGCTCCTCCGAGTGTTCGTCCAAACCGGGCGATGTCTGGCGCCCCCTGGGCAACCAGGGTCTCAGCCAACCTGACGTCTTGCCCATCCGGTGTGCCGTGAGAACGAGATACGTGCAGATCCTATCGGGATTTGTCGGCACATCGGGATGTCTTGCTGCACTTGTTCTACCATTTTTGAAATGTCTTGTGCGCCGGGATTCCGAGTCTGATTGGGTGTCCCGCGATGGAGGATTGTCTCTGCTGATCGTGAGCTTGTCATGGGCGAAGTTTGGACACCCCTCCAGGGTTTAAACTTTCGAGAGCCATGCACACGGTTATGTGGCAGATGGGAATTTGTTAATTTCTGGTTGTAGAGGACTTGAAGTAAACTCAACTAAAATACACCAACCGCATTGCGTAACCATGACTGTCTCTTCTCGGGTGCGTTCGAGAAGAGAACACGGTTGGGTTATGTTTGAACGTAAGTAGTTCAGGATCACTTATTGATCATTACTAGTTCGCGACCGTTTGCGTAGTTTCTCATCGTACTCTTGTACTCGTAAGTTAGCCACCATACATTGCTTAGTCGCTGCTGCAACCTCACCACTCATCCTTTCCATACCCATTAAGCTTTGCTAGTCTTGCCCCATGGTAATGGGATTGCTGAGTCCTCGTGGCTCACAGATTACTACACCAACAGTTGCAGGTACAGGTAATGCGCTGATCATGACGTGAGAGCGATGTTTGCTTGTTTTGGAGTTCTTCTTCGTCGTCGTCGATCTTGGGTTAGGTTCTTGGTGGGCAGCCTGGGCTAGTAGGGTGGATGTCGTTTGAGTTTTTGTTTGTGTCATCCATAGTCGGATGTTGTTCTATGTATGATGTATTGATGTATTCATGCAGCATGTGTATTCCTTTTGTATGTATCCCAAATATTATGTAATGGTACGATGTAATGATATCCACCTTGCAAAAGCGTGTCAATATGCGATACTATCCTTGGTGGGACCTTCGAGTTCCTTTAGGATAGAGTCGCATATTGGTCGTGACAGGATTAGCTACCCGTGCCTGCCTTCTAATGAGAGTAACTCTCCAACTTATACATTGTCTAATTTACCTTCGTGCTTACCGAAGGATAAATGTTGTGATAATTGCTATGATCCCTTGGATTCATTTGAAATATCCCTTTTGATGAAATTGATGCTTGTATGCTTGTGGCCATGATGCGAATATGAATTATGCTTATGAAGATGAACTTGCTATAGTTCCTTATGTTAAAAATGTAATTGTTTCTATTGCACCCACGCATGATAGTCCGATTATCTTTTTGAATTCTCCCAACTACACTATATTGGAGAAGTTTGCGCTTGTTAAGGACTATATTGATGGGTTGCGTTTTACTACTACACATGATGATTTTGATAGATATAATATGCATGTGCTTTCTGCTCCTACTTTCAATTATTATGAGAGAGGAACTACATCTCCGCCTCTCAATATTTCCAATATGATAAAATTGCAAGAAACTAGTTATACTATGCATTGGCCTTTACTTGATGTGCATGAATTGTTCCTTCATGACATGCCGATGCATAGGAAGAGACTTAGACTTCGTTGTTGCATGATATAGATATTACTTTGTGCTCACTATTAAATTACATACCATTGTTAATAAAAATGGCTTTGATATACCTTGGGATCCGGGTGGATCAATTACTTGAGCAATTTATGCCTAGCTTAATGGCTTTAAAGAAAGCGCTACCGGGGAGAAAACCCGGAAGTTTTAGACAGTCATATATTTCTGCTGAGTGCTTTTAAAAATTTTAAAAACAAAAAAATAAAGTGGGGAACTTACAAACTTTTTCAAAAATAAAAGCGAAAGTGAGAAAGACGAGCATTGTTAAAGTGGGAGATAGCCTTGAACCTTGTTCATGCCCATGGAAACTTTGTGAACCTTGATTACAGAAAATTTTCAGCAAAAATAATTATCCCCTTGTAAAAATCCATTGTTTTATAAAAATAATGTGCCAAGTTTTGCCTTTTGGATGATTAGGTTGCTTGTTTGGTTTGTGCAGTGCAAAAACAAAAAATTTGGCTGTAGCGCGTGAATTTTCATTTTTTTACTGGAACGCCAAATGTTTCTGAAATTTTCACACAGTACTGCTATACAATTTTTTATTTTTTCCTAAATTTTTAGAATTTTTAGAGGTACATAAGTATGGTTGATGTTCAGATTACTACAGACCGTCCTGTTTAAGACATATTCTGTTTTTGATGCATTGTTTTGCTAGTTTTGAGGAAACTACCAATTTTATTGGTGGTATAAGCCATAGAGAAGTTATAATATAGTATCTACAATGCAAAAATAAAATATGAATGAGTTCGCAACAATACTTAAAGTGGTGGTTTGTTTTATTATACTAACAGATCTCATGAGGGTTTTGTTAAGTTTTGTGTGATTGAAGTTTTCAAATTTTGTGTGAGATCACGATGGATGAAGGAATAAGGAGTGGCAAGAGCCTAAGCTTGGGGATGCCCGAGGCACCCCAAGGTAATATTCAAGAACTCCCAAGCAACTAAGCATGGGGATGCCCCAGAAGGCATCCCCTCTTTCTTCTAACGATCATCGGTAATTTTACTTGGAGCTATATTTTTATTCGTCACATGATATGCATAAATCTTGGAGCGTCTTTTGTGTTTATTTTTCCTTTTTATTTTATGCACCATGCTGGTATGAGATAGTCCTTGGTTGATTTATAGAATTCTCTTTGTGATTCACTTATATATTTTGAGTATGGTGTCATAGGAAACCACGGCCATATATGGGACGAAGGGCCCCTTGCTGGTTTGGCAGGGGGGACGTCGCGTTGCACAAAGAGCAGACGAGCGTGAGGCAGCACGACAGAGATCATGCAGGAAATTTTACGCAGGTTCGGGTAACCGTGAGGCGCAAAACCCTACTCCTGCTTTGGTGGATTGATGGTGGAAGAGTGGTGATGGAGCATAGTACACTTGCCCGGCAAGGGTGGCAGTGGATACGCGCGTATGTGTGTGTGTGTGTGTTATCCAACCTTCTAACCCTTTCTACAGTTGCTATGGGCCTCCTTTTATAGATTAAGGGGTCACCACAATGGCAAAGTAGTCATTATGCACTGATAAGATAGCAAACAGTGCTATCATACCTAACTCTACGGGCTGACAGGGTGCATTAAATGCACCGCTTAATGTCACTTAATTGGGTGCCCGGTAAGACTTGCTGGGCTATCTTGCCAGCTCCACGCCTGCTTGCTTGACACGCTGCAGGATGGGTGTCATCTGTAGGCATTTCCTGTAGAAAGAGGCCACCATGTGGCGAATGGCTGCCACTTAGTCACGTTGCGGCTTGACACCACATTTATTGACAATGTGGGTCATGGAAGAGTGGTTGGGTGAGGCGGTTTTTCCTTCGTGAGTCCCGGTAGGCCCTGACGGGACGTCTTGGGTGCCTTCTTCTAGGGGAGACCCCGTCCTTGTTGAGCTCGTTTTCCCGGCAAGGGAGGCTTTTCTCCTAGTGGCATCTTGTTTCTCTGGCTTGATCTTGGTCCTCTTGATCCGCATGTTGGTTTCTTGAAGCTCTTGGTCTCTTGTACTTTAGCATGGGTTGGTGCCTCAATCATGTCCTCTTTCCTATGCACAGTCTGGGAAACAAATCCAGGGTTTGTTGCACCAAGAGAAGTCGCTGGGCCTGCCCTGAACGTGCTGCCGAGCGTCGTCGGGGTAGGGCCTAATAAGTGCACATGCGGGGGTGCTAAATAGGCTGGCCTCTTGAGGTCTTCTTTGCTTTTTCATTAATTTTGGGTCCAGGCCAGTTTCCTATTTCCTCGCGCGTCATGTAAAGGCAATAGTTGTGGGGCCGCCCTAGTAATGGCCTGTGAATGACTTTAACGCATGAGGTAGAAATTGCCAATTCACTCTTCCCACCACGCCCTTATCCTTAGCCATGTATGTGGCATGCATCGCGTGGGTAGGTAACGGAGGCGCGTAGCACGGGAGAGCATCAAGACGAGGGCCCGACCTTCTTGAATTGGTGGAGGAGGGCGGTGGCCGCCCATTGGGGGAGCGGCTCCCCTTCCCGGCTGCCTATAAAAGGATGGGTGAAGGGAGGGTGGAGTCATTCATCCTTGCGCTCCCCCTCCTCTGTTTTTTGGTTCTTGTTGCTTATGTCGAAGGGAAGAGCCTGGGGCCAGCCCCGGGGATCTTGTTTGAGGTTGGTAACATCAACGCCTGTACTGATGTTTGGGGAGTGAGCCTGGCCCAAGCATGGAGGGGACGTGGCTACACCTTCGCTGGAGCGGGGTCTTCTCCCCATCCTCCCGCAAGTCCCATGACGATGCGCGAGCGGCGCGGCGGTAGCGCCGGAGGTGGCGACTTCAATGCGCTTGTCGTCGGGCCGCCCATGGCTTCAGTTTTAGTGGGAGGCGCCGCACACAACATCTCGCTTAGGCTTGTGACGGGCACAGGGCGTGGTAGTCAACCGTGGCCCATTTTTCCTTCCTCCGTGGTGCCGGCGAAGGGGTCGCAAAACGGGTTCACTGCTAAAAAGGGTGGACCTGGCCTCCTCGATTGTCATCCGTTTGCTGCGCATGGGGGATCTTCATTCCTACTCATGTCCTCTGGATGCATGGTGGCTTCCGATATCAGGGCCGTCGGGGACGACCATGCTCTTTGTGGGGAGTTCCTCGGACAGCATGGTTCCCGGCACGGCTGTCGCGACGGGGTCTTCAAATGACAGCGGTACGGGAGGTAGTAGCAACCCACGATGCTCCAAGAATGGGGGTGACCGTTCCGACGAGTCGTGTTTGCCGCTGACTCCGCTGCCACCGTCTGGGCTCCCTTCAGCGCCACCGCCCCTCCTACCCTTCGTTTCTTGCCTCCTAACCAGAGGACGGCGTCGTCCTGATCCTGGGGAGGCACCGAATCTCAGGTGGGCCCGCCTCTTGCTTCCTTAGTCCCTCCCTGTAATACCCTAAAGGAGATGGACAAGGGCAAAGGAATTACGGGGCACTTATCTTTTTTCAATCTTAAATATGCAGGCACTTGACAAATCTTAATTCAAATAATGTAATCTCTCGAGTCCATGTTTGTGTTTTGTAATGCTTGTACTTTCATTATCAGCATATTAATGAAAAAGATGAACCTTCCCGGGAACCCGTGCATGTATATGTCCATGCAGAGGTGGGATGCCTCCTTAGTGTATATAAACAAGTTTTCCCCAGCAGGCTATCCTGCCGGCACCCTTTTGCTTGCCGGAGAACTATTTCTACCCGTCAAAAAATAAAGGGGCCAGCCCCCTGCCAACTTCCTTTTACCAAGGCCACTACGACCATCATGACCGAAGCAACGTTCAAGTCAAGGATGGGAGCACCTAAGTCTCAAAAGAGTGGCGAGGTTTTCTCATGCACAAGTTATAGCTTACAGAGCACTAATGGACAAGAGGTAGAACTTATCTGTTTGGCTTGCCACAGATCGCAATGTCGGTTCATCCTCCCAACCCCTTGTAGAGGCCAAGTTCACGGCAGGAACCTGCAGCTTCATGCAGATTGGAATGATGCAAGATGCGATCCTATCTATATGCATATGCAGATGCTCATGAAATGCTTATGCAGTGCTCTTCATGCATGCATGCAACTTGGTTGGGGGGCCCCCCAGCACTTCGTTTATTTCTCTCTTGCTCAGGGTCATCGACCTGGCTTTGTACAAGGGGCCACATGCAGCTGAGGCAAGGCCTGTACAAAAGGGTGGTTGCCGGGCAGGGCCCGACAGCCGCGCCTTACGAATAGAACTTGTGGAGATGCTCAATATTCCATTAGTTTTGCAATTGAATGCCTTCTCTAGTCTCCAGACGGACTGCGCCGGGTCTCGTGACTCGTACTACCCGGTAAGGGCCTTCCCACTTTGGCGTCAACTTGTTTGTACCCTTGGCGAACTGAACGCGCCTAAGGACAAGGTCGCCTTCCTTAAAACACCATGCATGAACCCAGCGGCTATGATAGCGACGCAGGGATTGCTGATAGCATGCAGCACGCATAGCAGCCCAAAGACGGTTCTCCTCGAGTAGCACAACATCGTCACGCCGGTGCTGATCTTGTGCTACTTCATCGTAGGCAAGCACTTGAGGCGACCCATAAATGAGTTCCATGGGGATAACTGCTTCTGCCCCATAGACTAGGGAGAAGGGAGTCTGCCAGGTAGCTTGATTTGGTGTCGTTCTAAGGGACCAGAGAACTACCGGCAGCTCATCGATCCACCGCCTACCGTGCTTCTGCAGCGTATCAAAAGTTCTTGTCTTGAGTCCCTGCAGCACTTCAGCATTCGCCCTCTCAGCTAGTCCATTTCTTCTGGGATGTGCAATAGAGGCAAATGAGATCTTGCATCCGAGGGCATGAACATATTGCATGAAGGCGCGGCTTGTGAACTGGGTGCCATTGTCGGTAATGATCCTTGCCGGAACTCCAAAACGGCACACCAACTCTTTTAAGAACTTGATAGCCGACTGAGCAGTCACCTTTCTCACGGCAGTCACTCCCGGCCACTTTGTAAACTTGTCGATGGCAACGAACAAGAATTCAAAGCCCTCGATTGCTCAAGGGAAAGGGCCGAGGATATCGAGCTTCCAGACCGGAAATGGCCATGATAAAGGGATTGCCTGAAGAGCTTGGGCAGGCAGGTCTATCTTCTTGGAATGGAACTGGCATGCTTCACACTTGGGACTAGCTCGACCGCATCTTGGAGGGCTGTGGGCCAATAGAATCCTTGCCGGAATGTTTTCCCAACTAATGCCCTTGATCCAATGTGGGAGCCGCACATGCCTTTGTGTATCTCAGCCAGCAGTTCCTTTCCTTCTTCCCGGCAGATGCACTTCAATTTCACACTATTTGGCCACCTTCTGTATAGAGTGCCATCGACAAACTGATACATACTGGCCCTCCAGGCTACTGTTTCACCTTCATCTTGGTTGCCGGGATGCTCTCCAAATTGGAGAAGTGGACTATTTTCCTTGCCCAAGTTGGAGCATGGGGCTCGACAACGAGGACTAGCGGCACCTTCTCTACTGCAGGGCACGTTCCTCATTTGCGGGGACCATGGGCCCGGCTGGAGGGTGCGGTCCGCCAGGTGGTGAGGAGTTGTTTCCGGCAGGGTCTCTGCCAGGAGCGGACGGCTCTACCGGGAGAGGCTTACCAGAGTCCAACTTTCTCCTTTTCCAAGCCATTGTTGCTGGAGATACGGAGGGCTGAGTAAGATGGAGAACAAAAGTCCATGGTTCCACAAGAAGCTTCTGCACATCACACTTTGACAAATGATCAGCTATGCTGTTTCCTACACGGGGTACATGCTCTGTTTGCAATCCGTCAAAGCGTTCCTCCAATCTTCTCACTTCCTCGACATATGCCTCCATCAATGGGCTTTGGTTATCCTTGTTGACTTGTCTCACCACATGTTGTGAATCTCCTCGAATGATGAGCCTCTTAATTCCCAATTTTGTGGCAATCCTGAGCCCGGCAAGGAGCCCTTCATACTCTAGTGTATTGTTGGTTGCCTCTTCCCAGGAAAAGTGCATCTGGACGGCGTACTTCAAGTGCTCCCCGGAGGGGTAGATGAGAAGCATGCCAGCTCCCGCACCTTGTAGGGAAAAGGCACCATTGAAATACATAATCCATTCTTGGGGAGAATCCTTGATGGGGATAACTTTCTCTGTCACTTCCTCATCAGGGGTTGGCGTCCATTCTCCAATAAACTCTGTCGATGCCCTGTTCTGGATTGTTGCTGTGCTCTCAAACTTCAAACCAAAACTGGATAACTCCAACGCCCACTCCACTATTCTGCCAGTAGCCTCAGGGTTCCGGAGTATCCTTTGCAATGGGAAACGAGTGACAACCGTGATCTCATGGGCTTGGTAGTAGTGTCGCAATTTCCTTGAGGCCATGATGAGATCAAAGATCAAATTTTGCACGCCAGAGTACGTCGACCTAGCCCCTATAGTAAGGAGCTGATGAAATACACTGGGTGCCGCACCACTTTCTTCCTTGCCGTGTCCTTGGGGTTGCCCTCGCTACCGTGCTCATTTCTGTCTTGATCCTTTTCTGGCTCTGCCGGATCTTGCTCACTTTCTGCTTCATCCACTTCCCACTGCACTACCAAGGCTGCGCTAACCACTTGGTTGGTTGCTGCTCAGTATAGCAGCAACGGCTCTTGTGGCTTGGGAGCGACCAAGGTGGGCACAAAGGACAAGTAGGCCTTCAATTCTTGCAAAGCTGCATCTGCTTCCGAAGTCCACTCCACGGGCCCTGCCTTCTTCAAAATTTTGAAGAACGGTAGGGCGTGCTCGGCAGTATTGGAGATGAATCTGCTTAGCATGGCAACGTACCATGTCAGACGCCTCACATCCTTGACCATCCTTGGTGCTTGGATCTGCTCGATAGCTTTAATCTTGTTAGGGTTGGCTTCGATCCCCCGATGGGACACAAAGAACCCAAGCAGCTTGCTGGAGAGAACGCCAAACACACACTTCTCCAGGTTGAGCTTCAAGTTGATCTTGCGCAGATTAGAAAATGTCTCCTCCAAATCCTGAATAAAGGTGGATCTATCTTTAGCCTTAACCACAATATCATCCATATAAGCTTCTATGTTTCTGTGTAGCTGTGGCTCGCAACCAATCTGGACTTCCCTTGCAAAAGTAGACCCGGCACTCTTTAATCCGAATGGCATGCGGACAAAACAATATGTACCACATGGAGTGATGAATGATGTCTTCTCTTCGTATTTCATGGACATGAAGATCTGATGATACCTAGAATATGCATCAAGAAAGGAGAGCAAATCACAGCCTGAAGTGGAATCCGCAACCTGATCAATGCGCGGCAAGGGAAACGGGTCTTTTGGGCAGGCTTTGTTGAGATCTGTGAAATCTATGTAGAGCCTCCACTTTCCGTTAGCCTTCTGGACTACCACTGGATTTGCCAACCATGTGGGATGTAGCACTACTCTGACCAAACTAGTTGCTTCAAGTTTCTTGATCTCTTCCACAATGAACTGCTGCCTCTCCAAGGCGCGTGGGCAGACAACAAGGTGGTGCTTGATTACCTCCCTGGGAACACTAAGGATATCAGATGATTGGTAGGAAAACACATCGATATTCGCCCGAAGGAAGGCAACGAGTGTGCTTTCCTATTTGCAATCGAGGGTGGCGCTGATAGTGAAAGTACCATCAACGCCAGCCAACCCTACCAGGACCTTTTTCACTTGGGGTGCAGCAACCTTGGATCTCTTGTTGTTGGATCTCTCCGGCAAGTCATCAATAGGCGCAACACATTTCGAAGAGGTATGCTTCCTGGATTCCTTGCCAGCGTCCTTGCTACCCTTCTTCTTTCCTCTGCCCTCGTTGGCGGGAACTGCTGTTGCCACTGCCTCTGTCGTGACTGCGTCCCGATACATTTTGTCCATGCAAATGATTTGATCCTTCTCATCTGATGGGAGGGTCATGACTCCTATAGGCCCAGGCATCTTCAAGGTGTTGTAGGCATAGTGGGATGCCGCCATGAATTTAGCCAGGGCGGGGCGTCCATGAATCCCATTGTATGATAGGGGGAGGTCAACCACATCAAACACAATCTTCTCGGTCCGATAGTTCAGCTCTTCCCCAAACGTCACCGGCGACGTGATATTTCCCTTAGGATGACTCTTGCCGGGATTAACTCCTTGAAATGTGTCGGTGGGCTTCAACTCATCTTTCGTTATCTGAAGTTTGCTGATGACTGCCGGGGAGATCAGATTCAACCCGGGCCCGCCGTCCACCAACATTTTTGTGACCTTGAGGTTGCAAATTGTTGGAGAAACCAACAACGGCAAACACCCTACCGCAGTGGTACGGTTAGGATGATCCCCTTCGTCAAAGATGATGGGCGTGTGCGACCATTTGAGTGGCTTCTGGGCCTCTAGTGTTGGTTCCATGGCATTAACTTCTCGTGCCCACCATTTGAGCTAGTGGTGAGAGGTGTGCAAAGATGCACCCCTGTCAATGCACGGGGCGTCGGTGCCCTTCTGAAACTCCTGCTCACCGGTTTCCTCTTCATCCCTTCCATCACTCTCATCATCACAGGCTTCCTTCTCTCAACCTCTGGAGGGTTTTCCTTGGTTCCGAAAGGGTTTGCCGGGGCGATTTACTTCACCGCCTCAGCCCTTACCGCTAGCGACATTCTGACTCTTTTCCTTGTGACGCTTCTCATACTCTACTCTCTGTCCCTTAACAAGCTGCTCAACCTGATAGCACTTGAAGGTCGTGGCCTTTGGTCCGATGAATTTTGCAATAGGGCCCATCACCTTTCCCAGCCTTCTCAGTAGCTGCGGCCTCCTGGCAGTCAAGGCACACGACAACTTCTTGGCCGGGGACCTCAGCTTTGGCCTTCTTTCCGTTACTAAGCGTACCCGATACTTGAACAGTCATCACTGCCTTATCCTTTCGCTTCTTACTGCGCTTCTTGCTCTTCTTCTGACTGGTTGATTCATCATCATCCTCTGAATCGACATTGGTGCAATCTTCCTCTCCGGGCAACTTCCTCCCCTCCTCCATCCGGGCACACTTATCCACCAAAGTGTAGAGCTCCTTCATAGTCTTGGGCAATCGCATGTTCATCTTGGAGCGAATCCTGCGATTGCGCATGTTGGACTGGAAGGTAGCTATCACAGCTGCCGGATGGATATTTGGGATGTTCCTATGGACTTTGCTGAATCTCTGTAAATACTTACGGAGGGTTTCTCCTTCCTTCTATTGAAGAAGATGCAAGTCCCTGGATCGACCTGGCTCTTGATGGCTGCCAGTGAAGGCGCCAATGAATTCATGGCACAGGCCAGCCCACGACGAGATGGAGTTCTCCGGCAGGTGCATCAGCCAAGACCTCACATTGGACTTGAGAGCCAAAGGGAAGTAGTTGGCAAACACATTCTCATCTCTTCCCCCGGCAGCTTGAACGGAGATGGTGTAGACGCTCAGAAACTCTGTAGGGTTCAGCCTCTTGTTGTACTTCTCAGGTATCTCTGGCTTCAACGTGCGAACGGACGGCCAATGGACTTGCCACAACTCTCGAGTAAAGGCAGAGCACCAAACCTCGAAAGGTAAGCACCTGCCAACACCGAGCGCACGCTCGCTGACGTCCGGGCCGTCGCACCCATCGGTCCGACGGAGGTCATCTCGATGTTGCTCAACAACGACGCGTGTGTCTCCCCTCCGCCTATCCTCCGGGTCTCGCCGTCGGCCTAGACATGCTCCGGCGGGGCTCCGGCTTGGCGGCGCAACAAGCGGCGGTGACGGTTGCGGCTGCTGTGGAGGCGGCGGGCGGCGGTGGTGGTGAGGGA
>NC_041380.1:218282364-218302907 GCF_002162155.2 Triticum dicoccoides
AGCTTGCGCAAGGGGGTGTCGGCGTGGAGTCCGGCGGTGGCACGGCGGGGAAGATGCGGCGTGGCGGGCCGGCTCGGCTGGGCCTTCGGCCTGGTCGGGAGAAAGAGTTTTTTTAAAAATAAATTCCGCCGAAGAAAAATCCTAATAAAATATAAAAAAATTCTAAAAAATGCCAAAGCAGTTTTCACCATCAAAATAAAATATTTAGAACAAAGTGAACATTTTCATGGCCTAAAATGCAATTTTCAAAAATGCATATTTTTCTAATTCTAATTTAACAGTAATAAAATTCCAAATAAAATATTTATTTGATTTTAACATTTTTCCTCCAATATTCCCCTCTTATTTTGGAGAAGTCATTTTATCTCCACTCATTTATTTTAATATTGGAAATATTTTTGGAGAGAAAAATTATTAGAATCAAAATGATCCTCTTTTGAAATTTGAGAAAATTCAAATATGAAAATTTATGAAATATCCAACTCTCTCCTTGGGTCCTTGAGTTGCTTAAGATTTCTAGGATCACAACCAAAATGCAAATAAAATATGATATGCATATGATGACCTATGTATAACATCCAAATTGAAAATTTGGGATGTTACAAACCTACCCCCCTTAAGATGAATCTCCCCCTTGAGAATCGGGTTAGCTAGAAAATAGGTGTGGGTGGTCTTTCCGTAGGTCTTCCTCTCGTTCCCTGATGGCTTCATCCTCGGTATGGTGGCTCCACTGAACTTTGCAAAACTTGATAACCTTGCTATGCGTAACCTAGCTGGCAAACTCGAGAATCTTGACAGGTTTTTCCTAGTAGGTTAGGCACTGTCCAACTGAATTGCTTTGAGGGGCACTGTATCTCTTAGAGGAATATCGGCCATCTCTGCATGGCACTTCATCAACTGGGAAACGTGAAATACATCATGAACTCCTGACAATCCTTCGGGTAACTCCAACTTGTAGGCCACTTCTTCCATACGTTCCAAAACTTGGTATGGTTCTGCAAATTTCGGGGCTAACTTTCCCTTGACTCCAAAACATTTAACTCCTCGCAGTCCTGACACACCAAGGTACGCTCTGTCTCCGATTTCATAGACTACCTCCTTGCATTTTGTATCCGCATAACTCTTCTGCCTGGACTGAGCTACCTTCAGTCTATCTCGAATCAACTTGACCTTCTCTTCAGACTCCTTGATCAGATCTGGTCCAAACAACTGGCGGTCTCCAACTTCATCCCACATCAACGGTGTCATGCACCTTCTCCCGTACAAAGCTTCGAAAGGTGCCATCTTCAAACTAGCTTGATAACTGTTGTTGTACGAGAACTCTGCGTAAGGTAAATTATCATCCCAACTAGATCCATAATCTAGTGCACAAGCTCTCAACATATCCTCCAGAATATGATTGACTCTCTTGGTCTGTCCATCTGTCTACGGATGAAAGGTTGTACTGAACTCTAGCCTGGTACCCAAAGTCTGGTGCAACTGATTCCAAAACTTCAAAGTGAACTGTGTTCCTCTATCTGATACGATGGTCCTCGGAACTCCATGCAGACATACGATCCTAGTCATATATATCTTGGCCAACTTCGCACTCGTATAAGTGGTTTTCACTGGAATAAATTGAGCCACTTCGGTCAAACGATCCACTACTACCCAGATAGAATCATATCCCGATCCGATCCTAGGTAATCCGGTGATAAAATCCATGCCGAGCTTGTCCCACTTCCATTCGAGTATCGGCATAGGCTGCAATAATCCTGCTGGCTTCTGATGTTCTGCCTTCACTCTCTGACAAACATCACACACAGCTACATACTCGGGAATATCCTTCTTCATACCAGTCCACCAGAAACGCTCCTTCAAATCCAAATACATCTTGGTGTTTCCGGGGTGTATCGGGTATGGCGAGTCATGAGCTTCCTAAAGTATTAACTTCCTGACCTCTGCATTATTGGGTACGTATACACGGTCCTCAAACCATAAGGTTTTGTGCTCATCCTCTCGAAAACCCTTGGCTTTTCCTTTACTCATTTTCTCCTTTATCTCAGCAATTTCTTTGTCATCCTTCTGAGCTTCTTGAATATTTCCCAATAATGTTGATTGAACCTCCATTGCTGTGACAAAACCTCTTGGAACTATCTCAACTAACTCCTGCGATAATCCTCCGCTTACGAGGGTATTGACATAACTCTTCCGTCTCAAAGTGTTTGCTACCACATTGGCCTTCCCTGGATGATAGTGCAGCTTCATATCATAATCCTTTATAAGCTCCAACCATCTCCTCTGTCCGAGATTCATATCCTTCTATGTGAAAATGTACTTCAAACTCTTATGATCCGTGTACACATCGTAGCGGTTTCCAATAAGAAAATGTCTCCAGGTCTTGAGCGCATGCACTACGGCTGCTAACTCCAAATCATGCTTGGCATAATTCAAATCATGCTTGAAATAACTCTTCCGTCCTGCATAAGTACTCCTCCAAGTCCTAGGCGAGAAGTGTCGCAATACACTTGGAAATCCTTGCATATATCCAAAAGAATCAGCACTGGGGCTGTAACCAAACGTTTCTTCAACTCCTGAAAACTGGCACTAAGGGGTTTTGTTTTAGGAACAGACGGCGGTGTTTTGCCGACGCCTCGAATCAATGCTTTTGTTGCGACATGCTAAGTTTTCTCCCCTATTGCTAGTAGGTTGATGGGTCACACGCCCGGCACACATGTTTTGGCCTTGCTTGTGTGTCCATAACTCAAAATAGGTGACCTAACGGCCGCCGCCTGACTAAACATACCAATAGTCACCAAATTCATATGGGCTACTGAGGAGTAGGCAATGATCTTCTTAAGATCGATCTGTCTTAAAGTGGTCATGGAAGTATGTATTATAGCAATCGCGCTTAGAGTATAAATGAAAGGAGTGAAACAAAGTGTCGCTTCAGGAAACATGGGTATTAAAAATCTTAAAAACCCGTAGGTTCCCAATTTTAAAAGAATTCCAGCCAAGATGACGGATCTAGCTGTACCTATGACTGCATCTGGCTGCTCTTCAACCTCCTCCACGTTAACATGGTTCACCTGTCCCCTGTTGAAAGGGTTGGGCTTCTTCCCAGAGCTTCCATTTCCGTTGCCATTCTTCAGCTCGGAACAGTCATTGGCGTAGTGCCCAGTCTTCCCGCACTTCTAACAGGTGACATGACTCAGATCCTTTTTGGTGGGTGTTGCTGGGTTGGAACGGTTCTGGTTGCTGCTTGCTCCATTCCCATTCCCATTCTTGGGGCCACTGTGGTTATTCGAACTTCCTCCATTGTGAGTGTGGCCTCCATGGTTATGGGTATATCCTCGCAAGTTCGGGGTAAAGCGAGGCTTCTGCGATGCTCCAGAACTATACTTCCCTTGTCCATATTTCCTTTTGGGGCTCTCTATCAGCTGCTGCTTCCCTTCAATCATAAGATCCATGTCTACCAACTCCTGGTAATTTGTGGATGTTCCACCATCAACTGCATACTTGATTCATCATTCAGCCCTTCCATAAACTTCTCCTTCTTCGCGGCATCTGTGGCCACATCATCCGGGACGTAACGAGCCAACTTACTGAACTCATCCACGTACTGCCCCATAGTACGGTTTCCCTGGCATAAGTTGCGACACTCATGCTTCTTCATGCTCATAGCTCCAGTTGAGACATTTGCAGTGTGGAACGCTTGCTGAAATTAATCCCAAGTAACATAGGCTATGGGGAATGTGGCTGTGTAATTCTCCCACCATGAGGCTGCGGGTCCATCCAGTTAGTGTGTGGCAAAGCGCACCTTCTCAGCATTTGTTCAACCTGCGGTGGTCAACTCCCTTCCAATACTGCGTAGCCAGTCATCAGCAACAATCGGCTCGGTGCTACTGGAAACACCGGCGGGTTTATCCTCAGAAAACGGGCTAAGTTGTCAACTGGAGGTGGTGGCGGCGGGTTGTTGTTGTTGTTGCCTTGGTTCTGAACTAGTAGCTGCATCAAGACATTCTGCTGTTGGATCAACTGAGTGAGCTCCGGTGAGAAGACAAATTCGGGGTATCGTCTCAGAGGCATCTGATGGGTTTGGAGGGGAGGGATTAGAATAGAATGAGGTCTATAGAGAAAGCACTACCCATTTGCACATGAGACAATCACATTCATATCACACCACTCAATTCAAACAAGGGCATACCAACGATCTAACTACCATTACAAAATACTCGGACTACTACTACTATATCCATGGGGGAAATACTACTGATAATATGGTGGTCGACTAGAAATTTTGATCGGTGGAAGACTCCATGATATCCGCTCCAGCTTCATCTTCGTAATCATCATCACTACTGTCTGGGTCGGAGTCGGTGTCGTCGATGATGATGTAGTCCTCGGGATGGTCATCATCACCTCCTGGTGCGGGGTCTCCCATGAATACTCCTAGCTTTTTCTTCAGGTCTTCATTCTTCTCTAGTAGCACTGCAATTTCCTCTTCGTATCCATCGCGTGTAGACTTGAGTTCCTCTTCAAGCTCCATGTTCCTGGTCATCACCTTCTTTAGATCTACATGCTAGCGCACATTTTGTTCTCCTGGCGGCGAATGTGCTAGTTTAACTCCTGGATAAAGGCTGCAATGGACTTGTCCCTCCTGGTGCTGATCATCTCCCATTGCTCATCTCCGCGCTCACATATCTGGTAGATGGTGTCCTTAAGATCCTTGTTGTAGACTTCGCCGATGCGTCCCATGGCGATGTGGGCTCCCATGCTCTTTCCTAGACTCCAGGTTGGTGCATCAAAGGAAAACTCTATGGGCTCAGTAACTGGCGCGAATGTCATTCCTGGAACATGAACTCGAATCATCCAACGCACCTCTTCTGGTAAAGTGGCGGTGTAGGTCCCGGTGAATCTTGGTATTCTGATGTTCAGGTACCTAGTGACTTCCTTCAAGTGTCGTCCAAAGGGCGTATCTTCATATGGTTGAGCAAACCTGTTCCATGGGTCCGCCATCTATAGAGTGGAAAAAGGAGAGGAGTTAGAAATGAGTAGAGAAGAGTGACCTATGGGTTATCTTAGTGGTCGCGCCCTATAGTCAACATGTGCTCTGATACCATCTTGTAGCGATCCGACCTCAAACGATCAAATCTCTGTGCATAAGTGTCATCCCTGGATCGGTAATGCTGACACACACATTACTTGAAGGATTTATAACAGAGTGCAATCACACACTTATTACATCGAATGTCTCAAAAGAGAAATTATTAAATAATATGGCTTAAGGCCATCTAAATATGATAACTGCGGAAGCATCGAAGGTAAATGAGTCCATCAACTCCAACGGCATAGCTGAGTGCACGACAACGACCTAGCCCACATTACTCTTTGTCTGAAAAGTCTACGACATAATACGTTGCAACATGAAACATGTTAGCACATGGAATATCCTGGCAATATAACACTATAGAGCAATGAACAAGATAAAAGCTAACACTACATGCATATATGGCTGGTGGAGGCTCTATGGTTATCATGTTTTTGCAAAAAGCCAGTTTTTCCCTACTACAAAGGAATATAATTTATTTTACTACAAAGTTGGTTGATAAACATTGAGAATGGAAACCCAGTCTCAATCCCAATTAAATAGTAATTAACAACACAACAAAATTAATTAAGAGTGTTGAGATCACATCAATAATTCAAGTACCAGATGCTCAAAATGTCCATAACTGGGGCCAAGACTAACCATGATTAGTTTATACACTCTACAGAGGTTTGCGCACTTTTCCCCACAAGACTCTATCTCCTCCATTGTATATCTCGCACTGCATGGTGTTTGAGAAACGGATGACCGAGACACAGTCTTTCCAAAGAGGTCCCCTTAACCGATAGATAGACCGGTACACCTACAATCCCGTACATCTGCTAGCCCATCATGGAAAGGGTTCCCACAACTTACTCAACTATGCCAGAGCCCATAATGGCTTGTGGCTGCACACGGAAGTTTCTAGCATGAATAACCTTATGATCCCTTTGAGCCTGGGTGGCGAACCATAGGATGATCACACGGATTCCCCGGGATCTCCTTGGACAACACTGGATTCCCCAGGTGCCCACAAACAATCCACCCAGATGTGTGCTAAAGTATCCACCTTAAATAAACCCTTTGTTCATAATAATACTCACAACTATCATGAATCAATCAAACCAACCCACGTCTAAAGGCATAGCATAGCAGTATAAGCATAACGTAGTAACTCCTAGGGTTTAAATAAAGGGCAATAGGTTCTACCTCATCAACTACTTCCCAATACCCACATGTTATCAAATCGTAACCATGCAGTGTTTGAGGATTGAATCTATTGCATAAAAACTGGGTAATAAAGGGGTATGATCAATGTGTTACTTGCCTTGCTGATGATCTGCAAACCCTAGAGACTTGTAGTAGAACGCTTCGCACTCCAGAAATTCTATCGCAAACAAACAATAGCGTACATAAGCACTCAAGCATAGATGCAAGGATAAAACCCATATGAGAAAGTCCAAACTGAAAGTTCAACTGAAGTGCTTCGATTTGCAAAAAGAATCAATCAAATCAGAGCTACGAAACTCAAACTACGATCCAAAAGAATTTCGAATTCAAATCTCCTTGAAACCAAATTTTAATTTGTCAAAACCGTGTTCCAGTTGATTAACTGGAAAGATGGGTTCGAGAAGAAGATTTTGGCATTGGTTTCACCGGATTTGGACGAACGGTTAAAAAGTAACGAGGGTTTGAAGATCAGGGATTAATTTGTTATAAAAATAATCGCAGATAGGTCCCTGGCCGAAAATAAAATAAAAGAAAAAGACTAGTGAATGAACGTTCATTATCAGGGACAAACGAATGAAGCATTCGCGAACAGAAATGTTCGGGTGAACGTTCGCTAAATAGCGGAACCAAAAAACCAATCTAACCGATCCAAAACCAAAACCCAAAAAAAAAACGGTGATGGAGGTGGTTTTTTTATCGGTTCCTCGAGAAAAACCGGCGGCAGCGAGGTGAGATCCGGCGAGGCGGGGCTGCGTCTCAGCGCAGGCAGTGGTAAGCGGCGCGGTGCAGCGGCGGCGGCTCCTACTACTGCTACGGAGGCGGCGAGCGGTGGTGGTGGTGAGGGAGGGGGCCGGGGCTCAGCTTTTAAAGCCTCGGGGGGCGGCTTGCGCAAGGGGGCGTTGGCACGGAGTCTGGCCCGGACTCCTGTTGCAGTCCTGCGGCGGCACGGTGGGGAAGACGCCGCGCGGCGGGCCAGCTCGGCTGGGCCTTCAGCCTAGTCGGGAGAAAGAATTTTTAAGTAAATTCCGTTGAAGAAAAATCCTAATAAAATATAAAAAAATCTAAAAAATGCCAAAACAATTTTCACCGTCTAAATAAATATTTAGAACAAAGTGAACATTTTCCTGGCCTAAAAATGCATATTTTTCTAATTCAAATAAAAAAGCAATAAAATTCCAAATAAAATATTTAATTGACTTTAACATTTTCCCTCCAATATTCCCCTCTTATTTTGGAGAAGTCATTTTATATCCACTCATTTATTTTAATATTGGAAATATTTTTGGACAGAAAAATTATTAGAATCAAAATGATCCTCTTTTCAAATTTGAGAAAATTCAAATATGAAAATTTATGAAATCGCCAACTCTCTCCTTTGGTCCTTGAGTTGCTTAAGATTTCTAGGATCACAACCAAAATGCAAATAAAATATGAGATGCATATGATAACCTATGTATAACATCCAAATTGAAAATTTGGGATGTTACATCCGATGAATTGTGGATTTATGAACAAGATTATCTATGAATATTATTTGGTTCTTCTCTGAATTCTTATATGCATGATTTGATATCTTTGCAAGTCTCTTCGAATTATCGGTTTAGTTTGGCCTAGTAGATTGATCTTTCTTGCAATGGGAGAAGTGCTTACCTTTGGGTTCAATCTTGTGGTGTCCTTTCCCAGTGACAGTAGGGGCAACAAGGCATGCATTGTAGTGTTGCCATCGAGGATAAAAAGATGGGGTTTATATCATATTGCTTGAGTATATCCCTCTACATCATGTCATCTTGCTTAATGTGTCACTGTGTTCTTATGAACTTAACACTCTAGATGCATGCTGGATAGCGGTCGATGTGTGGAGTAATAGTAGTAGATGCAGAATCATTTCGATCTACTTGTCATGTACGTGATGCCTATATTCATGATCATTACCTTAGATATCTTCATAACTATGCGCTTTTCTATCAATTGCTCGGTAGTAATTTGTTCACTCACCGTAATACATGCTATCTTGAGAGAAGCCACTAGCGAAACCTATGGCCCCCGGGTCTCTTTCTTATTATATTGCATATCTTTTATTTACATTGCATCTCTTTTACTATTTTGCAATATTTACTTTCCAATCTATATAAAATACCAAAAATATTTATTTTACTATCTTTATTAGATCTCACTTTTGCGAGTGACAATGAAGGGATTGACAACCCCTTTATCGCGTTGGTTGCAAGGTTCTTGATTGTTTGTGCAGGTACTAGGTGACTTGTACATTGTCTCCTACTGGATTGATACCTTGGTTCTCAAAACTGAGGGAAATACTTACGCTACTTTGTTGCATCACCCTTTCCTCTTCAAGGGAAAACCAAAGCATGCTCAAGACGTAGCAAGAAGGATTTCTGGCACCATTTCCGGGGAGATCTATGCCAAGTCAAGACATACCAAGTACACATCATAAACTCTTCTCCCTCGCATTACATTATTTGCAATTCGCCTCTTGTTTTCCTCTCCCCCACTTCACAAAATTTTCCCTTTTTCTCTGCCCTTCTTTCGTTCGATCTCATGTTTGCTTGTGTTGCCATGTGCCTTCTATTTGCTTGCATCTTCGCTTGCTAAAAATCTATTGATATGGATCCTCATCCTCTTGGTAATCTTTTTAAAAGATCCAATTATGATGAACCTATTGCTAGTGAGTTTTGTGCACTATATTATCTTTCTGAGGTTTTGCTTGAAATTCATGAATCTGAAAATTGTAATGAAGTGTTGAAAGAAGAAAATTATGACGTGATTCACGATAGATCCTTGAACAAAAAGCATGATTGCAATGATATTATTATAAATTCTATTAATGTCAATTGTGCTAATGATATGCAAAACCCTAAGCTTGGGGATGCTAGTTTTGCTATGTCCACTACTTGTTGCAATGATCATGATTGGGGTGATTGTTCTTATGATCTTGAAAATTTATTTAAGCTCCATGATGAATATGAGATTGATAATAATGTTTGCGATAATACTGAAAGTGGGTTTGTAAGAGTGTCAACTTTAGATCCCACATATTTGGATAATGTTCAGTCTTATGAAGTTTTTGATAAAAGTGGGTTCGGAGAGGTCATGACTTTATTTTATGATAATCCCACTATTTTGGAAGAGTGTCAACTTTGCATGCATGTGGATCATGAAGAGAAAATTTTATGTGATAGCTATATTGTTGAATTTGATTATGATCCTACATGTAATTATTATGAGAGAGGAAAATATGGTTGTAGAAATTTTCGTGTCACTAAATTACCTCTCGTTATGTTGAGATTGCTATTATTTCTTTCTCCTTCCTTGCATATGCTAGTTTTTGCTTATCTTGATAATTTGTTTGATTATATAATTCATATGCATAGTAATTATGGTAGATATAGATGTGATTTTCATATGCTTCATGATGCTCCCTTCGTGTTTCAATTGCTATCTTTCATGTGAGCATCAATAAAATTATAGATGCCTAGCTTAATGGCTTTAAAGAATAGCGCTTGTTGGCAGGCAACCCAATTTTATTTTTATTCTTTGCTTTTTGTTCCTGTTTAATAGTAAATAATTCATCTAGCTTCTATTATGATTGTGTTTTTTATGTTTTAATTAGTGTTTGTGCCAAGTAAAGCCTTTAGGGTCTTCTTGGGTGATTATTGTTTGATCTTGCTGATAAAAACAGAAAGTATGTGCTCATGAAAATAATTATCATTTTTTACCAAAGAGCGATAAAATATCAATTCCAACTGCAGTAGATCAATATACTTTTTATCATGGTCGTTTTAATTTTTCAGAATTTTTGGAGTTACAGAAGTATTCGAAATCTCCAGATTGCTACAGACTATTCTGTTTTTCACAGATTCTGTTTTTTGTGTGTTGTTTGCTTATTTTGATGAATCCATGAGTAGTATCGGGGGGTATGAACCATAGAGAAGTTGGAATACAGTAGGTTTAACACCAATATATATAAAGAATGAGTTCATTACAGTACCTTAAAGTGGTGGTTTATTTTCTTATACTAACGGAGCTCATGAGATTTTCTGTTGAAGTTTTTTGTTGTGAAGTTTTCAAGTTTTTGGGTAAAGATTTGATGGAATTTGGAATAATGAGTGGCAAGAGCCTAAGCTTGGGAATGCCCAAGGAACCCTAAGGTAAAATTCAAGGACAACCAAAGGCCTAAGCTTGGGGATGCCCCGGAAGGCATCCCCTCTTTCGTCTTCGTCTATCGGTAACTTTACTTGATGCTATATTTTTATTCACCACATGATATGTGTTTTGCTTGGAGCGTCTTGTATGATTTGAGTCTTTGATTTTTAGTTTACCACAATCATCCTTGCTGTACACACCTTTTGGGAGAGACACGCATGAATCAGAATTTATTAGACTACTCTATGTGCTTCACTTATATCTTTTGAGCTAGATAATTTTGCTCTAGTGCTTCAATTATATATTTTTAGACCACTGTGGTGGTTTTATTTTATAGAAATTATTGATCTCCCATGCTTCACTTATATTATTTTTAGAGTCTTTTAGAACAGCACGGTAATTTTCTTTGGCTATAAAATTAGTCCTAATATGATGGGCATCCAAGATGGGTATAATAAAAACTTTCATATAAAGTGCATTCAATACTAGGAGAAGTTTAATTCCTTATGATTGTTTTGTGATATGAAGATGGTGATATTAGAGTCATGCTAGTTGAGTAGTTGTGAATTTGAGAGATACTTGTGTTAAAGTTCGTGATTCTCATAGCATGCACGTATTGTGAACCGTTATGTGATGAAGTCGGAGCATGATTTATTTTTTGATTGTCTTCCTTATGAGTGGCGGTCAGGGACGAGCGATGGTCTTTTCCTACCAATCTATCCCCCTAGGAGCATGCGCATAGTACTTCATTTTGATAACTAATAGATTTTTGCAATAAGTATGTGAGTTCTTTATGACTAATGCCGAGTCCATGGATTATACACACTCTCACCCTTCCATCCTTGCTAGGCTCTCTAGTACAGCGCAACTTTCGCTGGTACCATAAACCCACCAGTTACCTTCCTCAAAACAGCCACCATACCTACCTATTATGGCATTTCCATAGCCATTTCTAGATATATTGCCATGCAACTTTCCACCGTTCCATTTATTATGACACGCTTCATCATTGTCATATTCCTTTGCATGATCATATAGTTGACATCGTATTTGTGGCAAAGCTACCTTCATAATTCTTTCATACATGTCACTCTTGATTCATTGCACATCCCGGTACACCGTCGGAGGCATTCGCATAGTCATATTTTGTTCTAAGTATCGAGTTGTAATTCTTGAGTTGTAAGTAACTAAAAGTATGATGGTCATCATTATTAGAGCATTGTCCCATGCGAGGAAAGGATGATGGACACTATGACCCCCCACAAGTCGGGATGAGACTCCGAACGGAAAAGAAAAAAAGGGAGAAAAGAAAAGAGGCCATAAAAAAGAGAAAGGCCCAAATAAAAAATAAAAAAAGAGAGAAAAAGAGAGAAGGGGAAATGCTACTATCCTTTTTCCACACTTGTGCTTCAAAGTAGCACCATGATCTTCATGATAGAGAGTCTCCTATCTTGTCACTTTCATATACTAGTGGGAATCTTTCATTATAGAAATTGGCTTGTATATTCCAATGATGGGCTTCCTCAAAATGCCCTAGGTCTTCGTGAGCAAGCGAGTTGGATGCACACCCACTTAGTTTCTTTTTGAGCTTTCATACACTTATAGCTCTAGTGCATCCGTTGCATGGAAATCCCTACTCACTCACATTGATATCTATTGATGGGAATCTCCATAGCCCGTTGATACACCTAGTTGATTTGAGACTATCTTCTCCATTTTGTCTTCTCCACAACCACCATTCTATTCCACCTATAGTGCTATGTCCATGGCTCACGCTCATGTATTGTGTGAAGATTGAAAAGGTTTGAGAACATCAAAAGTATGAAAAAATTGCTTGGCTTGTCATCGGGGTTGTGCATGATTTAAATATTTTGTGTGATGAAGATAGAGCATAGCCAGACTATATAATTTTGTAGGGGTAGATTTCTTTGGCCATGTTATTTTGAGAAGACATGATTGCTTTATTAGTATGCTTGAAATATTATTATTTTTATGTCAATATTAAACTTTTGTTTTGAATCTTTCGGATCTGAACATTCAAGCCACAATAAAGAAAATTACATTGATAATTATGATAGGTAGCATTCCACATCAAAAATTCTGTTTTTATCATTTACCTACTCGAGGACGAGCAGGAATTAAGCTTGGGGATGCTTGATACGTCTCCAACGTATCTATAATTTTTGATTGTTCCATGCTATTATATTATCTCTTTTGGATGTTTAATAGGCTTTAATATGCTCTTGGAGTCAAAGTTTTGGAACATCGCAGAGAGCCACGAAACCACTTTTCCACCGCCGCAACCTTCTCTACCCATGAGATCCCATCTTGGGGCCTTTTCCGGTGATCTTCCGGAGGGGGAATCAATCATAGAGGGCTTCTACATCAACACCATTGCCTCTCTGTTGAAGCGTGAGTAGTTTACCATAGAC
The DNA here is from genome assembly GCF_002162155.2 of Triticum dicoccoides. NCBI lineage: Eukaryota > Viridiplantae > Streptophyta > Magnoliopsida > Poales > Poaceae > Triticum > Triticum dicoccoides. The sequence continues at coordinate 218,295,256 of NC_041380.1, forward strand.
CTTCGGGTCCATATTTCGTAGCTAGATGGCTTCTTCTCTCTCTTTGATTCTCAATACAAAGTTCTCCTCGATGTTCTTGGAGATCTATTCGATGTAATACTCTTTTTGCGGTGTGTTTGCCGAGATCTGTTGAATTGTGGGTTTACGAACAAGAATATATATGAATACTATTTGGTTCTTCTCTGAATTCTTATATGCATGATTTGATATCTTTGCAAGTTTCTTCGAATTATCGGTTTAGTTTGGCCTACTAGATTTATCTTTCTTGCAATGGGAGAAGTGCTTAGCTTTGGGTTCAATCTTGCGGTGTCCTTTCCCAGTGACAGTAGGGACAGCAAGGCATGTATTGTATTGTTGCCATCGAGGACAAAAAGATGGGGTTTATATCATATTGCTTGAGTTTATCCCTCTACATCATGTCATCCTGCTTAATGCGTTACTCTGTTCTTATGAACTTAATACTCTAGATGCATGCTGGATAGCGGTCGATGTGTGGAGTAATAGTAGTAGATGCAGAATTGTTTCAATCTACTTGACACGGACGTGATGCCTATATTCATGATCATTGCCTTAGATATCTTCATAACTATGCGCTTTTCTATCAATTGCTCGGCAGTAATTTGTTCACCCACCGTAATACATGCTATCTTGAGAGAAGCCACTAGTGAAACCTATGGCCCCGGGTCTCTTTCTTATTATATTGCATATCTTTTATTTACATCGCATCTCGTTTACTATTTTGCAATCTTTAGTTTCCAATCTATACAACAAAAATACCAAAAATATTTACTTTACTATCTTTATTAAATCTCACTTTTGCGAGTGACCGTGAAGGGATTGACAACCGCTTTATCGCGTTGGTTGCAAGGTTATTGATTGTTTGTGCAGGTACTAGGTGACTTGTGCATTGTATCCTACTGGATTGATACCTTGGTTCTCAAAACTGAGGGAAATACTTACGGCACTTTGTTGCATCACCCTTTCCTCTTCAAGGGAAAACCAACGCATGCTCAAGAGGTAGCAGAGGGCAACGGGAGGTAGTATTGTCGGAGCGGTACTACCGCGCGCCCTTACAGTAGTACCGTAAGGCAGGGCTCAATTGGCTGTGAAAAATGCATGAAAGAAATAAATTGCTTCCGTGGATACTTCCGCTGAGGTTGGAGCAGCGCAAAAGTCCGGCACTGTACTACCGCTCACAGGGAGCAGTACTAATAAATGCCCCTGCGGTAATACTGCTCCCTTGAGTGGTACTACCGTGCGCCACATAGGCTTTAGCATTTGGCGGCCTTCTTATCGCAAAGACAAGGATAACCGGATGGTGCTCCATCGAAGCAAAGGAAAGGTGGTGCAAAGGAATAGATGTGTACGTGTTTATTCCACCCTAAACTTTTCGAAGTGGACCCCCTCTTAATAGTACGACTTTCCTACGACTCAAATTCACCAAAAAGAATTGTAGAGAACTGCCGTCTTCGATAGACTCCGAGGGGCACCGAATCGTCTTGTGCCTCGACATGAGATATCAGAAATGCTCAATGCACACGATTAGTCTGCAACTGCACTGTCATCAATCACCGAAACCACATAGGGAGAAATATGCCCTTACAATCTCCCCCTTTTTGGCGGATTGATGACAATATGGGATTTGCACATAGAGATATAAAAATGAACATAAGAAAACCCTAAAATCTATAAAATATAGACAGTCTCCCCCTAGATGTGTGTGCATTCTATGGATATGCTTTGGATAGCACAACACACACATTGGGATCAACAGTCCCCCTATATTTTATAGACAAGGCAAACCTTGCAACAATATGTGACACTAAGCAAGGAAGCAAGACATAGTAAGTGGACATGATATATAGGGCACAAGACAAAATAAGCTCACAAGCTACTAATCATACTAGGCAATAATAGGATAGGATAGAAGGCATATGTCTCACACAATATGATAGAATAAGTCTCATGATCTCACACACAAATAACACGAACCAAAGCAACGAAGGTTCAACGAAACAAAAGCAAGGAGATAGAAGCTCGCAAATCCTACTCTCTCTCCCCATTTGGCATCGAGACACCAAAAAGGCAGAGAGGACACCTAAGACACATGTGGTAGCTCCCACTGAAATGATCACCCAACAATCTCCTCGTTTGTCTCAGCAGCAGGAATGGACGCCTCATCTGAATCAGCCCACTGATAGCCTTGCTTCGTCATCCAGGCAGCCTTAGGAGTGATCTTGGTAGCTCTGCTTGAGGCATTTCTTCCTTATTGAGTTCCCTAGGCTTGACATAGGGGTTGAGCTCGTATCACGGCTGGGATTCGAGTGCCTAGCACCGGAACCGGATCCACCACCTATGAAACACAACGCAAACACATGACAGAAGCAAGAAGTAATATTGCAAAGACCAAGGGCAAAAGAAAGAAAGAAATAGAAATGATATTAGGTGTGACAAAACGAAGCAATTTTAGGTCAAGCGGTAGTATTGTAACAGGATGCGGAAGTAAAAAATTACTTCCGCTCTGACCGCGATAGTACAGCTTCAGAGTGGCACGGTAGTACCGCGCTCAGAGCGGAAATAATTTTTACATCCGCGCCTCGGGCAGTAGTACCGCTCCAAGGGAACGGTAGTACTGCACGGGGCCCGCAATGGGCGGTAGTACCACTCCAGGGGAGCGGTAGTACTGTACGGGGCGGATCTGGCAAAAATGCGTCTGAAAACATCCGTGAAGATGAATCAGTACTACCGTTGATCAAAACTACATAGTTGTATCACACCAAATAGCATATCTACTGCACAAGCACTCTCCAACAATCTCCTCTTGCAAATATTTAGCCAAAAATCACAAGACCTACTCATGCATCTCCCAAAACCTAGAAGCAACAAAAAAGAGGCAAAGATAGAGGGGCAAGGGGCGATATCGGGGTCCATGGCGAGAGGGCGAGGTGGGGATCGATCCCACCGGTTGAAAAGAGAGGAGAGTGGCCGGAGATGGAGATCCGGCAAGGTCCTCCGGCGTAGTTCTTGAGCAGGAGAGAGAGACGAGGTGAGGGTAATAGATGAATGGGTATGGGGGAGTTGGAACTCCCCCTGCCCGCTCTTAACCCCCATGCGGTCCCAAGATCGCGGTAGTACCATGGATCATCACGGTAGTACCGCCCTGGCGGTAGTACCGCACACTAGGCGGTAGTATTGCTCTTCCAGCGGCAGTAAAAATTACTGCCGTGATGGAAGCGGTAGTACCCTGTCGTGGTCGCAGCTGTGCAGGCATAGAAGCCACCCACCTCTAGTGGTAGTACCGTGGCACCCCACGATAGTACCGCATGCCCAAGAAAATGCAAGTTTCGACACAAGAGAAACAAAAAGGCCTTTGCAACACACACTCCAAGCAAAAAGACACACAAGAGAGCACAAAAAGAAACAACTAAACCATGACACAAGGTCCAAAATAAAAGCACGGAGAAAGAGAGGACCAAACAACGAACCAAAACCTCTCATGAAGAGAGGGACGTGGCCGGAGCCACATATGTTTGAGTCAATTGGTATGGCACCCCGAAGAATTATCCTTGGGCCCATGACCAAAACTCGTCTTTGAAGCACAAGTACCATCAACGATGGCTAATGTGAAAGAGTTGATCAGTTTATGCATAATGGGGGGAGGGAGAGTTCATTGAGAGAACAACACTCCCCCTATGTCCATGCCTACACCTAAACAAGACATCAAGATGAGTATGGTCGGGTGTGCAAAGGTTCAAGCCACATTGCTCAAATCAGTGATATTTATCTCATGCCTTAACTCGTGAAATCTTGCTTCATCCAAAGGCTTCGTGAAAATATCTGCAAAATTATCATGAGTGTTAACATAGTTGAGCTTAATCTCCCCTCGCCTAATGTGATCCCGAATGAAGTGATAGCGAATCTCAATATGCTTCGTCTTGAAGTGTTGCACCGGGTTGAGAGAAATCTTGATGGCAATTTCATTGTCACACCAAAGAGGCACTTTGTCACAAATGACACCGTAATCCTTTAAAGTTTGCCTCGTCCATAGAAGTTGAGCACAACAACTACCGACGGCCACATACTTGGCATCGGTGGAGGAGAGAGACACACAACTTTGCTTCTTAGAAGACCAACTCACCAAAGTGCATCCAAGAAATTGGCACCCTCCGGAAGTTGACTTCCTATCCACTTTGTCTCCCGCCCAATCCGAGTCCGAAAAGCCCACGAGCTTGAAGTTTGCTCCTCTAGGGTACCATAAGCCAAAGTTTGGGGTATGAGACAAATATCGAAAGATTTGCTTGACTGCCACATAGTGGCTTTCATTATGTGAGGCTTGAAACCGTGCACAAAGGGCCAGTTTGGATTGTGTCGAACATTGCCTAGAACCTGTTTGGTTGACGTCCTGAAAAATCAAAGGATAGCCTGGCCTGGTGATGTGATAGCCTGATTAGCTTGTACTTTCTCCCAGGCAGCCGGCTTAGCCTGGACCAGGCGTCCGAAACGACTCGCCTGCCTGGCAGCTAACAGCTACTATTTTCTATGCCTACTGTACTTATGTACCTTTACTAATGCTAGTAATGCTTTCCCAGGCGAGGCCACCAACCAAACAACTTATGCCCAGGTCAGCCTGACCAGGAAAAAAACTTTAAAATACCAGGCTCAAACCAGGCAGGGTCCTTTTCCAGGCACAAAGCCCAGGACACTAACCAAACTGACTCAAATTCCCACACTCAACATGATATACATTCTAGATGCACAAAGGTAAAGCAAGGTGCCAATCATAGAACGATATACCTTTTGATCCACCGCTTTACCATTGGGATCAATGTCAAGTTGGCATTTGACGGGCATTGGTGTAGAGGCCGGCTTGACATCACTTAGCTTGAATCTCTTGAGCATATCTTGAGTGTATTTGTCTTAGTTGATGAAGGTCTCTTCTCTTCTTTGTTTGATTTTGAACCCGAGAAAGAACTTCAACTCTCCCATCATGGACATCTTGAACTTCGAGGTCATGAGTGTGGCAAATTCCTAATTGAATGCTTTGTTAGGAGAACCAAAGATAATATCATCAACATATAGTTGGCATACAAAAAACTCCCCTTTGACCTTCTTAGTAAAAAGAGTGGGGTCGATTTTCCCAATTTCAAACCCACGATCTTGCAACAACTCGGTAAGGTGCTCATACCACGCACGTGAGGCTTGTTTAAGGCCATAGAGTGCCTTATCGAGTTGGTACACATGATTGGGGAACTCGGGATCCTCAAACCCCAGGGGTTGTTTGACATACACCAACTCATTAATAGGACCATTAAGAAAAGCACTCTTCACATCCATTTGTTGCAACTTGAAGTTATGATGAGAAGCATAAGCAATCAACAAACAAATAGATTCAAGGCGAGTAACAGGAGCAAAGGTTTCACCGTAGTCGATACCCTCAACTTGGGAGTAGCCTTGTGCCACCAAACGAGCCTTGTTGCGAATGATAATCCCGTGAGCATATTGCATGTTCTTGAATATCCATTTGGTTCCAATAACAGTATGGTTCTCCTTTGGCCTTGGCACCAATCTCCACACTTTGTTGTGCTTGAAGTTGTTGAGTTCTTCATGCATGGCATTAAGCCAATCCGGATCCTCGAGCGCCTCATAGACCTTTTGGTGTTCAACACAAGAGACAAATGCATGATGTTCACAATAGTTTGCTCATTGTCTACGAGTGCTTACCCCTTTATTAAGCTTCCAAGCACATTCTTCATGAGATGATCTTTGGTAGTGAGCTTGGATGCAATCTTAGTGGCACGATGCTCCAATTCCTCCTCAAGAGAGAGTTGAGGAGCGGTAACTTGATCATCTTGAGCGTCATCATGAGCTTGTTCTTGATCTTGAGCTTGTTCTTGATCTTGAGCTTGCTCTTGATCTTGAACATGCTCGGTGGTAAGAACTTGACCGTGGGCATCACTTGGTGGGTCACCACCATCTTGAGGTTGATCTTGCCCTTGATCTTGTTCATTTGGTTGAGGTCCTTCAATTTGTTCTTCGGAAGCATGTGGGTCTTGGGTTGGTGATGGTTCCACTTGAGTGTAACATTGTCCTTCTCCTTCGGCCACAAGGGGTTCCTCAATGGGTAGCATATAGCCAACACCCATTCTTCTTACAGCTTGGGGAGGAATTTCATCACCTACATCACAAGTACCAGTTTGATCCACTTGGGATCCGTTATTCTCATCAAACTCCATGTTACACGTCTCCTCAATGAGTCCTGTGGACTTATTGAGGACACGGTAAGCATGAGAGTTTGTTGCATAACCAACAAATATGCCCTCATGAGCTCTAGCTTAAAATTTAGACAAACGAACACATTTCTTGAGAATGAAACACTTACAACAGAACACCCGGAAGTACTTGAGGTTGGTCTTGTTACCGGTAAGTATGTCATATGGAGTCTTGTTCAAGCCTTTGCGGATATAGAGACGATTGGATGCATGCCAAGCGGCGTTGATGGCTTCGGCCCAAAAGTTGTACGAAGACTTGAATTCCGCCATCATGGTCCTTGTCGCGTCCATCAACGTCTGGTTCTTCCTCTCCGCTACACCATTTTGTTGAAGGGTGTAAGGTGTGGAATATTGATGCTTGATCCCCTCATCACTAAGAAACTCATCCAAGGTGTAGTTCATAAACTCGGTGCCATTGTCACTTCTGATCATCAAATTTTTTGCATTGTGTTGATGTTGAGCTTCATTAGCAAAGTTGATGACAGTTTGTTGGGTCTCACTCTTCCTCTTGAAGAAATATACCCAAGTGTATCTTGAATAATCATCCACAATCACCAAGCAATACTTTCTACCCCCAAGTCTATCAAAGGATGGAGGCCCAAAGAGATCCATGTGAAGGAGCTACAAGGGCCTCTTCGAGTAGATGATAGTCGTGGGAGGGTGTGCCTTCTCATGTAGCTTTCCTTCTATACAAGCACTGCAAGCACGATCTTTAGCAAAACTAACATTTGTTAGTCCATGGACATGGTCCCCCTTGAGAAGACTTTCCAAAGACATATTGACGTGGGCAAACGGCGATGCCAAAGTCATCCCATGTCAACTTTAGCCATTAGGCATGTCGCGGTCTTAGTGGGTCACTCCGAAAAGTTAATCACATACACTACAAAAAAAAGACACATCCATGACATTTTGGGCTGAACGAATTTTTTCCTGTCATACATATGACACTTCTATGACGATAATTGTGACAAAACCTGGTATCATCATAGATGTGGTCGGCTCCTACTTCTATGACAAAAAATCATGACAGAAAATGGGCTTTTCGTCCTGGGCGGGCTGGAGACGCAGCTGCATGACATTCTTTGGGCCATCCATGACGGAAAAAACTGTGGTAGAAGCGAGGGCGCGGAAAATTTCGGGGAGTTCCCGGTTACGATGGGAGGTCGGGGGCTGAGCGATGTGCGTTTCTATGGTACACGTAGGCGCGTGTGTGCGAGGCGTTGGCTCTAACTGAACCCGAGCGACGCGTTGGGCTCTAACTGAACCCGAGCGATTGCACTGCAGGCTACGCATTAATGAACCCGAGCGATCGATCGATGGCTGTTAACTGAACCCGATCGAGCGATTCCTTTGCTACTGCTGCTAACTGAAGTCGATCGATTG